>NC_053025.1:267284250-267402551 GCF_003073215.2 Triticum urartu | reverse complement strand
AATTATTATAAGGATGTTCTGAAGGGTGCCTGCCTTGTGGCGGATGAATGTTCTAGGGATGTAATTTTTGAGTGAAACTTGCTCGTTTTGTCCTGTGCGCTGAAAACTTGTTTATATGCGCTAAGCAATGTTGTTGGAATTTAAAATATTACCTTCTGTGCGGCTGTTTATCAATTCTGAGAGATGGCGAGTCGTCGGCTTCTGCCCCCGTGCCGCTAGTGCTGGGGTGTTCGGGGATAAACCTGAGCGCTCTTTTTCCCATGTTTGGGTCCTTCGAGGGAGGCGCTCAGCCCAACGAACAAGGCAATCGGACTATAATGCATGAACACTCTCACTTAGCCATAGAATTCTATAATTTTAAATTTCGGCGAAGCCCCTGGTATTCGGAAGACCGAGTTCGGGGCGCTATGCACGCCTTGGCCGGACAGAGCCGGCTCCTCGCCCTAAGCGGCATAAGTCTTTAGGGACTCGAAAAACCTCTCGAACAGCGACCAGCTCTCGCTTCATCATGACAGTCAGTTTTAGCTTTCTCCACTGAGGTGCTCGACCCAGCTCAACTGGGGCACAATCGCAGTGGTTCTCCTAGTGCTACCTTAGCCGATATAGCGGAACGTAAGGCACCAAAACATAGGAGCCGGGCAAACCCAACTATTGACCCAAGACATGATTCGGAGCCGATGCATATAATGCTATAAGTTCGGGGTGCCGCACTTGTTAAAGTGTTCGGACTTCTGAGACCGTATTGAGGGGTACTAAAGCCCCTGGCATATTTTGGCCGTACCAACGTGTACGGGTGCAACATGTCGTTTAAGGAACATATATAAAGAAAAAAAAGGTAATGCAAAAATAGACAAAAGCTATGCATTGTTTATTAAAAAGGCTTGCGATCAAAGCAGAACGATACAAATAATGCGATAAGTGGAAGGTTGGACTAGTTAACATGTCCGTTCCAGGGGCAAGCTGCAGGATAGTATGCGGAACAGGTATACTGCTCGTGATGGAGACCACCTGGGAGTTCCGTACTGCGGCGTGGCTTGTTTGCTTCCCTGGTTCTTGCATTGTTTGTGCGGCAATTGAACTGCCGAACAGGCCTTCCGAAGGATAGAGTCCTGAAAGTAAGAGAAAATTAAAAAAAATCGGCAGCCCCTGGTACGGTTTAAGCCGTATTTTGGGCGTGTCGTGATGGTGCCCCTCCCCCTGTACCCATGGTATCTCTAGAGCGTAGTTATGTACGCGAAGTGCTAGCGTCGCCTTTTTGCGAGGGTTGGGGTTGGGGCCGCATTGCTACGCCTGCTCGGATCGTGCCAGGCGGTCTTGTTGTAGGTTACTCTGGGCGCGCTTGACGGTGTCCGGTCGTGTAGTGGCCGGACTAGAGAACTGCCTGGAGAGGCTGCTTTGTACTTCCGCTGCAAGGGCCACCGTGTGCTCCTCCGTTCGGAGGGAGCGTTCGGTGTTTCCATTCACCGTAATTACTCCTCGAGGGCCTGGCATCTTGATCTTAAGGTATGCGTAGTGCGGTACCGCATTGAACTTAGCGAATGCGGTTCGCCCGAGCAGTGCGTGATAACCACTACGAAACGGGACTATGTCGAAGATTAACTCCTCGCTTCGGAAATTATCCGGAGATCCGAAGACCACTTCAAGTGTGACTGAGCCTGTACAGTTGGCCTCTACACCTGGTATTACGCCTTTAAAGGTCGTTTTGGTGGGCTTAATCCTCGAGGGATCTATGCCCATTTTCCGCACTGTATCCTGGTAAAGCAGGTTCAGGCTGCTACCCCCATCCATAAGGACTCTAGTGAGATGAAATCCGTCAATAATTGGGTCTAGGACCAATGCGGCGAATCCTCCATGACGGATGCTAGTGGGATGGTCCCTTAGATCGAAGGTGATCGGGCAGGAGGACCATGGGTTGAACTTTGGGGCGACTGGCTCTACAGCGTATAGGTCCCTTAACACGCGCTTCCGCTCCCTTTTGGGGACATGGGTTGCGTATATCATGTTCACCGTCCACACTTGTAGGGGAAAACCCTTCTATCCACTGTTGTTCGGAGGCCGGGGCTCCTCGTCGTCATCGCTATGCAGCCCCTTGTCTTCATTTTCGGCGTTTAACTTGCCTGCCTGCTTGAACACCCAACAATCCCTGTTGGTGTGATTGGCCGGCTTTTCGGGGGTGCCATGTATTTGGCACAAGCGGTCGAGTATTCGGTCCAAACTGGACGGGCCCCTAGGATTCCTTTTGAATGGCTTTTTCCACTGACCGGATTTAGAGCCTCTGAATCCGGCATTAACTGCCGTATCCTCAGCATTGTCGCCGTTAATGCGGCGCTTCTGCTTGTTGCGACGCGACCTGCCACTACTGTCCCTGGTGTCCGAATTACCTGGGTTCTTGGTCATATTGTTGCTAAGAGCAAGCCAGCTGTCTTCTCCCGCGCAAAAGCGGGTCATGAGTGTCGTGAGTGCTGCCATAGATTTCAGCTTTTCCTGTCCAAGGTGCCGGGCTAGCCACTCGTCACGGATATTGTGCTTGAAGGCTGCTAGGGCCTCAGCGTCCGGACAGTCGACTATTTGATTTTTCTTTGTTAGGAACCGTGTCCAGAATTGCCTGGCCGATCCTCTGGCTGCTGAATTACGTGACTTAGGTCATCGCCGTCTGGGGGTCGCACATAAGTGCCCTGGAAATTGTCAAGGAATGCGGCTTCCAGGTCCTCCCAACAACTGATTGATCCTGTTGGCAAGCTGTTAAGCCAATGCCGAGCTGGTCCTTTAAGCTTGAGTGGGAGGTATTTGATGGCATGGAAATCGTCACTGCGGGCCATGTGTATATGAAGGAGATAATCCTCGATCCATACCGCAGGATCTGTTGTGCCATCATATGATTCGATGTTTACGGGTTTGAAACCCTCGGGGATTTGACGATCCATTATTTCGTCTGTAAAGCATAGTGGGTGTGCGGCGCCTCTGTAATGGGCGATATCATGACGTAGCTCCAATGAGCTGTGTTCGGCCCTGCCGAATTTGTGGCCGGCGTGAAGGTTACCGTCTCGAGCCGTGGGGCGCTCACGTGAACCGTAGATCGAGCGTGTTTGCCTTGCCTTGTCCTCCAACATGTCTCGCAAGTCCGGCGCATATTCCCGTGCCTTGGTACGGGGTGCGGCTTGACTGGAGGGCCGGGAGGCCTCTCTGTTGCGACCACGAGGTGGCCGGTCGGCCGCATCAAGTGCTTCCTCCTCTAATCGGGGTAGCAACGTGCGCTTTGGGTAGCTCTTGGAGGGGCGTTCGAGTTTATGCTCTTCGGCCGCAAGGACTTCAGTCCATCTGTCGACCAACAAATCTTGATCAGCTCTAAGCTGTTGCTGTTTTTTCTTGAGGCTTCTTGCTGTGGCCATAAGCCTGCGTTGATAACGCTCTTGCTCGACGGGATCCTCTGGCACGACAAATTCGTCGTCGTCGAGGCTTGCCTCGTCTTTGGAGGGAGGCATATAATTATCGTCCTCGACCTCTCTGTCTGCCGCTCTCTCAAGAGGGCAGGTTTCTCCATCCTCCTGTGCTAAGTCTTGCTGGAGGGGGTTTTCTTTGGCACTTTCCGGAGTATTATTATCTCCCATGCTGGAATCGCCGTAGTTGTTTTGGCGGGATTTTGAGCGGCGCTGCTGACGCCGGCGCTTAGGCTGTTTCTTGGAGGGGTCATCCTCCGCTGTTCCATCGCCATCTCCCTCTTTTGGGGTGTCCACCATGTATATGTCATATGATGAGGTGGCTTTCCAGGGCCTAGTAGTGTAACGCCCTCGATGCGGCTATAGCTCCCACGTGTCGAGGCACGACTTAGAGGCATAACCGCATTGAAAGCAATGTCGCAAGTTAGGCAATCTTCACAACATCCCATGTAATATAGATAATAAAAGGGGAGATACATAGTTGGCTTACACTCGCCACGTCAATCAAAGTACATAAATAGCATTACAACATTCAAACACTCATGGCCCGACTACGGCGCCAAAATAAAAGATAACCCAACATGCGACACGGTCCCGATCACCCCAACTGGGCACCACTACTGATCATCAGGGAAAGACACGTAGTATCGACGTGAGTCCTCGTCGAACTCCCACTTGAGCTCAAGCGCGTCATTTGGAATGGAGTCATCAGGCCCTGCATCTGGTTTGGAAGTAAACTGTGAGCCACAGGGACTCAACAATCTTGCACCCTCGCGATCAAGACTATTTAAGCATATAGGTAAGGCAAGGTAAGTATGTGGAGCTGCAGCAAGCGACTAGCATATATGGTGGCTAACCTGTTCGCAAAAGAGAGCGAGAAGAGGAGGCAAAGCGCGAACGAATAACTAGAGGACATCCTGCGGCAAGCATTAATCCAACACCGTGTTCAAACACCGTGTCCACTTCCCGGACTCCGCCGAGAAGAGGCCATCACGGTAACTCACACTGTTGGTTCATTTTAATTAAGTTAAGGTTCAAGTTATCTACAACCGGACATTAACAAATTCCCATCTGCCCATAACCGCGGGCACGGCTTTCGAAAGTTCAAATCCCTGCAGGGGAGTCCCAACTTAGCCCATGACAAGCTCTCACGGTCAACGAAGGAATAGACCTCCTCCCGAGACATTCCGATCAGACTCGGTATCGGTTCTACAAGACACTTCGACAAGTTAAAACAAATCCAGCAACACCGCCCGAATGTGCCGACAAATCCCGATAGGAGCTGCACATATCTCGTTCTTAGGCACACTCAGATTGTCTTAGGCACGGGTAGGCCAGCCCAGAGTTGCCCCTGGTGGCCACCGACAGCTGACAGGTGGACCAACACTCAGAGGAGCACTGGCCCGGGGGGTTTAAATAAGATGACCCTCGGGCTCCGGAAACCCAAGGGAAAAAGAGGCTAGGTGGCAAATGGTAAAAACCAAGGTTGGGCATTGCTGGAAAAGCTTTAATCAAGGCGAACTATCAAGGGGTTCCCATTATCACCCAACCGCGTAAGGAACGCAAAATCCGGGAACATAACACCGATATGACGGAAACTAGGGTGGCAAGAGTGGAACAAAACACTAGGCGAGAGGCCGAGCCTTCCACCATTTACCAAGTATATAGATGCATTAAGATAACATGGCAATATAATGATATCCCAACAAGTAAAATAATGTTCCAACAAGGAACGGTCTCCATCTTCACCTGCAACTAGCAACGCTATAAGAGGGGCTGAGCAAAGCGGTAACATAGCCAATCAACGGTTTGCTAGGACATGGTGGGTTAGAGGTTTGACATGGCAATTTGGGAGGCATGATAAGCAAGTGGTAGGCATCGTAGCATAGGCATAGCAAAAGAGCGAGCATCTAGCAAAGCAAAGATAGTAGTGATTTCGAGGGTATGATCATCTTGCCTGCAAGTTGTCAGAGTTGACTGGATCCTCGAAAGCAAACTCAACGGGCTCCTCGTTAGCGAACTCGTCTCGTCTCTACCCAAACAAGATAAACAAGCAACGAACACAATCAACCACGTGCAAACTCAAACAACATGATGCAAACATGGTATGCTATGCATGGTATGCTATGCGGGATGCAATAAGTGATGCATATGCAAGATTTGACAAGGAATGCAGGAACCTGGCCTCAGCTTAGAAATCCAAGTGTGCCACTGGAAAGATGAGATGAAATCGCTTGAAAACGATATAAAGAACGCCGGAATCGGAGTTACGGTTTGGAAATGGCAAGCAATTCAAATATGACCATGTTCTGTGATTTACAGCAAGTAGCCATCTAAATGCAACAAGATGAACATGCTACAGCACCCAAACATGGCATCAAATAACATGGCAGGGATCCACTCAAGATGCTTAACAAAAGACTAGCACTGAGCTACGGCCAATTCATCCATTAACAGGTTCAAACAAGCATGGCAAAAAAGCATTTGGTAAACAGATTTCAGACTTAGTGAAATTAACACTTGTCTGGAATTTGAGATCAGATAGGACTCTTTGGAGCATGGAAACTATATGTTACAGGACCTGAACATGGCAAAATAAAGCATGGCACGGAGCAACTCAAAGAGCTTAACAAAAGTCCCTTAGTGACCTTGAGCCAAAATGGATCAGAAAATACAATTGCAAGCATGTGAACATGGCAAAAAACATAATCAGATTACAGACTTAGTGAAACCTGGAGCATGCTGAAACAGATATCAAGTAGGCATGTTTACGAGCTCGATGCACTCACTACAGAGCAAGTCATGACAATCTAAGCATGCACCCATCCATAATACACAAAATACAAGCTATACATTCTAAGAACAATAACATAGCATGCACGGATCAACTACAACATCCTTGGTAAAATTGCTAACAAGTAGACAATCTGCCCAGATTCACGAAATGACAAAAGTAGAGATCGATTGACTCAAGCTAGGATGCTCCATAATTGCAAACAAAGACATGGATGGATAGAGCACTACAAGATTAACAAAACATCCTTACTGATCATCCTCAAAAGAGGCATGGATCACTAGGAAACAACATGAACATATGGCATATTGAGATAAACAGCTCAAGGACTTAGTGGAAATGCTAAGTTCCTGAAATCAGCATTAACGAATGCACCACTTTGCAAGCTTGTGCTAGTCACCACACACATCACAAAAAATACATGGGTTGCACCTCTGGATAGATGGCAAAACATATAACAAAACTCATGAAGAGCTCCTGGGCATATCATGCACACAATAAACATGGCAAAAATGACAAATATCTAATTGGAGCAGCAGATCTGACAATTATCTCAAATAGCACTCTTCTAACAGCATTTCTGGCATCAAGATGAACTCAAATGAAAATGATGCAGTGAGATGAAATGATGTGCTCTCTGAGGCGAACATTTTGATATGCTATATGTCCAAAACGGACCTACGGATGCGGAGTTATGATGCTATGAACAAGGGCAAATAAATTAGGGTTAGGGATAAAAGTCAACCCGAGATCCAGATCTGGATCCGGGGGTACTATAGCAGCATGGTTCCCGAGGATCGCCGGAGGGTCGCCGGACTTGCCGGGGTGGTGAGGAGGAAGGAGAGGGACCAGGCGGCGCGGCGCCTGCGGAGGAGAACGGCGGCGAGGTCGAAGCGGCGAGGGGCGGCCGGACCCGGGCGGCCTTGCACGGCGGGGTGGCGGAGCTCCGGGCAGCCGCCGGAGTGGCGAGGCGGCAGCGGTCGCAGGCGATGGGCGGCGAGGTGGCGAAGCGGCGTCGGGCGGAGGAGGGAGAAACCCCGGGCGGCGGCGGGAGCGACCCGGGCCGGGAGGGCCGCGCGCGGGCTCTCCGGGCCGGCGCGGTAGGTGAAGGCGGCAGCGACACGTGGGGGCCCATGGGTGGTCGCGGGTGGCGGCGGACGTTGTCCGGCGCTGGCGGACACGTCCGGCGCACGGAGAGAAGCGGGGCTAGGGTTTCGGGGAAGAAGAAGATCCGGATTTCGGAGGGGGTCTTTAAATAGAGGTAGAGGGAGCTAGGAGTGTCCAAATGAGGTGCGGTTTTCGGCCACGCGATCGTGATCAAACGCTCTAGATGATGGAGAGGGTTTTGGGCCAAATTGGAGGGGTGTTGGGCTGCAACGCGCACGAGGCCTTTTCGGTCCCTCGGTTAACCGTTGGAGCATCAAACGAAGTCCAAATGGTACGAAACTTGGCAGGCGGTCTACCGGTAGTAAACCAAGGCCGCTTGGCAGGTCTCGGTCCAATCCGGAAATGTTTAAACCCCACACACGAAAGAAAGGTAGAAATGACCACCGGAGGAGAACGGAGCGCCGGAATGCAAAACGGACAACGGGGAAAATGCTCAAATGCATGAGATGAACACGTATGAAAATGCAATGCACATGATGACATGATATGAGATGCATGACAATGATAACAACACACGGAGACAAAAACCCGAACCCAAGAAAATAAAATAAATTAACGCCGGAAACGGCAAGAGTTGGAGTACATATTGGGGAAATCATATCCTGGGTGTTTCAACACTCCACCACTACGAGAGGATCTCGTCCCGAGATCTAGGACTGAAAGAACGCCGGGTACTCAGAACGGAGGTGATCCTCGCATTCCCAGGTAGCTTCACGATCGGAATGGTGTGACCACTTGACTTTGAGGAATTTGATTGACTTGTTGCGAGTCTTGCGTTCAGTCTCTTCAAGAATAGCCACGGGGTGCTCACGATAAGAGAGATCTTCTTGGAGCTCAATGTCCTCGAAGTTGACGGTGCGGTCAGGAGTCTTGAAGCACTTTCAGAGCTGAGAGACATGGAACATGTCATGAACATTTGCAAAGTTTGAAGGAAGCGCAAGTTGATAGGAGAGATCGCCTCTCTTGCTGACGATCTTGAAAGGTCCCACGTATCTGGGGGCAAGCTTCCCTTTGATACCGAAGTGACGAGTACCTTTCATTGCAGAGACGCGGAGGTAAACATGATCTCCGATCTCGAAAGCCAAATCACGGTGTTTACTATCATAGTAGCTCTTCCGGCGGGATTGGGCTGCTTTGAGGTTATCTCGAATGACTTTGCACATTTCCTTTGCTTCTATGATTAAGTCATTCCCCAAAAGCTGACGTTCACCGGTTTCAGACTAGTTGAGAGGGGTACGACACTTCCTGTCATACATAATTTCAAATGGGGCCTTGCCCGAACTTGCTTGAAAACTATTGTTGTAGGAGAATTCAGCATAAGGAAGACAATCCTCCCACTTCATGCCGAAGGAGATCACACAACCCTGAGCATATCTTCAAGAATTTGATTGACACGCTCGACTTGACCGCTAGTTTGAGGATGGAAAGCTGTGCTGAAGCAGATGTTGGTGCCCATGGCCTTCTGAAAAGAATCCCAAAACTTGGAGGTAAAGATGCTGCCACGGTCTAAAGAGATCACTTGTGGAATACCGTGCAGAGAGACAATACGAGAGGTATAGAGTTCCGCCAATTGAGCTGCAGTGATAGACTCTTTGATAGGCAGAAAATGAGCCACTTTAGTGAGTTTGTCGATGACAACGAATATTGCATCATTGCCACGTTTGGACTTTGGAAATCCAGTCACGAAGTCCATCTCAATGTGGTCAAACTTCCATCCTAGAATGGCAAGAGGTTGGAGGAGACCAGCTGGCCTTTGGTGTTCTACCTTCACTCTTCTGCAGACATCACATTCATTCACGAATTGAGCAATCTCGCGCTTCATTCGAGTCAACCAATAAGCCTGCTTGAGGTCCTGATACATCTTCGTGCTCCCAGGGTGGATGGAGAGGAGAGAATTGTGAGCCTCATTCATGATCACCTTATGGAGGTCACCTTTGGGAACAATAATACGATCCTCGAAGAAGAGAGTATCCTTGTCATCAAGGCGGTAGCACTTGTACTTGGGTTGACTCTTGGCAATCCCAATCTTCACCTTTTTCACCATAGCATCAAGAAGCTGAGCTTCGCGAATCTGGTCTTCCAAGGTAGGAGAGACTTGAAGGTTGGCGAGCAAACCTTGAGGAACAACTTGCAGATTAAGTTTGCGAAAAGCTTCACAAAGCTCGGGTTGATAAGGCTTGA
This sequence comes from Triticum urartu, assembly GCF_003073215.2. Lineage (NCBI taxonomy): Eukaryota > Viridiplantae > Streptophyta > Magnoliopsida > Poales > Poaceae > Triticum > Triticum urartu. The sequence continues at coordinate 267,392,972 of NC_053025.1, read as the reverse complement.
GAATCAGACTGTTGCAGTAGGACTTTCTGCTCAAAGCGTCAGCAATCACATTGGCCTTGCCTGGAGTATACTCAATACTCGGATTATACTCTTGAATCATTTCGACCCATCGAGTTTGCCTTAGGTTGAGATTAGGTTGAGTGAAGGTGTACTTGAGACTCTTGTGATCAGTGAAAATGTCCACTTTTCTTCCCAATAGAAGATGTCTCCAAGTCAAAAGAGCATGCACAACTGCCGCCAACTCGAGATCATGAGTGGGGTAGTTCTTCTCGTTGGGCTTCAACTGGCGAGAGGTATAAGCCACAACTTTCTTTTCTTGCATCAACACTGCGCCAAGACCTTGGAGAGAGGAATCACAAAAGACCTCGTACGGCTTGGATTCATTAGGCGGAGTCTGAACTGGAGCAGTGACCAATTTCTCTTTCAAAGTGTTGAAAGCAATGTCACACTCCGGAGACCAAACGTACTTGACGTGCTTCTGGAGAAGATTTGAGAGAGGCTTCGCGATCTTAGAAAAGTTTTCAACGAATCTTTGGCAGTAGCTTGCGAGACCGAGGAAGCTACGGAGTTGCTTCATGTTCTGAGGAGGTTCCCAATTCACAATTGCAGACACCTTCTCAGGATTTACCGCAATGCCCTTGGCAGAGATGATATGACCAAGATAGAGAACCTCATCAAGCCAAAATTCGCACTTGGAGAACTTGGTGTAGAACTTGTGTTCCCTGAGCTTATCGAGTACCAAGCGCAAGTGCTTGGCATGATCTTCCTTGTTCTTCAAGAAAACCAGAATGTCGTTGAGATAGACCAAAACGAAGTCATTGGTGTAGGCGTTGAAGATGAAGTTCATCATGCGAGAGAAAGTCGGAGGAGCGTTGACGAGGCCAAAAGACATGACAGTGTATTCATATGACCCATAGCTTGTCCTGAAAGCCGTCTTGGGAATATCTTGCTCACGGATTCGGATCTGATGATAACCCATACAAAGATCAAGCTTGGAGAATACTTGGGCACCTTTGAGTTGTTCGAACAGCTCGTTGATGTTGGGAAGTGGGTATTTGTTCTTGATGGTCTTCTTGTTCAATGGACGGTAATCAACACAAAGTCGGTCCGTTCCATCCTTCTTCACAAAAAGAACACCACAACCCCATGGAGAAGAACTAGGTCGGATGAGGCCCATTTTCTCTTGAACATCGAGTTGCTTCTTCAGCTCCTTCAACTCTTCAGGTCCGAGTTTGTAAGGACGCTTGCACACTGGTTTTGTGCCAAGCTCAAGATCAATGACGAATTCAACTGGCAGGTGCGGAGGCATTCCTGGAAAGACGTCTTGATATTTGCAAATGACTGGGATTTGCGAGATAGCATCCAGTTCACCCTTCTCATTGAGAGAAAACAGACAGATGGTATCATCATGAGCGGCATAGACAATTACATCCTCAGACGAATGAGTCAATTGAATCTGCCTGGTAGCACAATCAAGATGCGCCTTGTGCTTAGAAAGCCAATCCATTCCGAGAATAAGATAAATATCTGAATCACCAAGAACCGTTGGAGAAGATAGAAATTTGTAGTCACCCAAAGTGATAGTAACATCCGGAGCAATGGAGTTAGCATGCATGCGCCTACCGGGAGAGACAACTGCTAATGGACTAGGCAAAATTTGCAAAGCCAAACCATGCTTAGATGTAAACGGTCTCGAGATGAAACAATGCGATGCACCAGTGTCAAAAAGAACTTTTGCAGGAACATCGTTAACAGGAAGGTTACCCATGATCACATCTGACGAGTCCTCTGCCTTAGTTGCGTTCATCAAGTTGACCTTGGCATGCTTGGGGTTATGCTTGACCACAACTGTACTTGCCGATCTCACAGGAGGAGGAGGAAGACGCCTCTGATTGAAACACTTGTTGGCATAGTGACCCTTCTGTTGGCACTTGTTGCACGTGACCTCTGAAAGCGGACGGTGATACGGAGCACTCGATCTTGGAGCTTGAGACGAAGTCTTGTTCTGAAAGCTAGGGTTGGGTGGGTGGGAAGATCCACTGCCACCTTTGCTCTTCTGGTGATACGGCTGACGAAACGGAGGAGGAGGAAGCCAATACTTCTGCTGCTTGGCCACTTGAGTAGAGGAAGAAGGAGTAGCATCTCTGACTCGCTTCTTGGAAGCATCACACCTCAGTTGAGCAGCCTCTTGTTTCAATGCCATGTTGTAGAACTCATCGTACCTCAAGGGCTCAAAGAGAACAAGTGCTAGCTGAATTTCTTCTCTGAGACCACCCCTGAACTGGTATATCATGCTCTTCTCGTCAGGGACGTCCTGCTTAGCAAAGCGGGCGAGCTTCTGGAACAACTTGTTGTAGTCATAGACAGACAAAGAGCCTTGCTTCAGGTTGCGGAATTCCTCACACTTGCTTTCAACCACGCTCTGAGGAATATGATGAGCTTTGAAGTCTTGACGGAATTCATCCCAGGTAATAACACGTCCACCTCTAGAATCCTTGTACTGCTGGAACCATTCTGCAGCTTGATCTTTGAGTTGGAAGGAAGCGAACTTGACGAAGTCCTCAGGCCTGACGTTACTGCACTCGAAATGCTTGCACAGATCCATGAGCCAATCGTCAGCATTAGTTGCCTCAACACAATTGCTAAAAGTCTTTGGCCCGTTAGCAAGGAACTGGTTGAGTGTAGCAAAGTGATTCTGATTGTTGCCTTGGTTGCCTTGGTTCGCTTGATTACGCTCTTGAAGAATTTGCATGATCAACTGTGTGTTTGCATTGGTTGCGGCCATCACAGCTTGCCATGCCTCTGGAGGAGGTGGAGGTGGTGGCAGATCCTGATTCTGATTCTGATTGGTGCTCTTAGCGGGAGCCATCCTGAAGAGGGTGACAACTGTTAGCACATTGACAGATAAAATGAAGCTGAATCAAATGGGATGAAAATTGCAACATAAAGTCTTCACATCCGAACAAAATGAACGAATGCATTCCTCTTGAAATGGTCACATATCCATAAATTGAGAAGCCACTTAGAATTTAGGTAGAGAAATAAATCAACAAGGTACAGATCAAGAACGAATACTCGGTAAGAAATCCCAATCTCAAACCAAATATCCGTGGAAGAAGAACTAGAGCTACAAGAATTCCCACCTATGAAACTCCCGAACCTTTCCGGTTATGCAATCAGGTGTTGGGGATACAAGGGAAGCATAATATCTCACCCAAATCTAGCAAATCCTACATCCGGCTGTATCCATCCTTCAACACATAACCAAGAAAACTTCGGAAACCATCTGCCTCAACCTTCGAAAAGCATCCGTTATACAAGTTATGGCGATACTCCCGAACTCCCGCCCCAGTACTGGGTGGCGTCGAGGTTATCTCACCAACGAACTGCATAAAAGAGATTTTCGATGTCGGCATACTAAACTCAGGTATTCCAGAACTGCAACGATAAAATTGTGACGGCAACACCTCGGAGCTCAAGTCCCCGGGACACTGCCACAACCCCTAAAGACAGGAGGCACCAAGAACAATGTTCTTGTCACAAAACCATCAGAATGAATCCAAGATACCCGCGTGATCCTAAATTTTTTTAGTCAAATTTGAGAAGAGAAGAGTCAAAACTCTACGTCAGGATGCCTTACCAGAGCGATGAGGAGACTGGGAAGTAAAAAGAATTCCTAAACTCTCCGATATATAATTCCTAAATGACTCAAAACATTTTTCTAGACACAACTCAGCCGCTAAAAACGATCAAGCAATGGGGCTCCTAAGGTCGGGGAAGGCTCTGATATCAACTTGTAACGCCCTAGATGCGGTTATAGCTCCCATGTGTCGAGGCACGACTTAGAGGCATAACTGCATTGAAAGCAATGTCGCAAGTTAGGCAATCTTCACAACATCCCATGTAATATAGATAATAAAAGGGGAGATACATAGTTGGCTTACACTCGCCACGTCAATCAAAGTACATAAATAGCATTACAACATTCAAGCACTCATGGCCCGACTACGGCGCCAAAATAAAAGATAACCCAACATGCGACACGGTCCCGATCACCCCAACTGGGCACCACTACTGATCATCAGGGAAAGACACGTAGTATCGACGTGAGTCCTCGTCGAACTCCCACTTGAGCTCAAGCGCGTCATCTGGAATGGAGTCATCAGGCCCTGCATCTGGTTTGGAAGTAAACTGTGAGCCACAGGGACTCAGCAATCTTGCACCCTCGCGATCAAGACTATTTAAGCATATAGGTAAGGCAAGGTAAGTATGTGGAGCTGCAGCAAGCGACTAGCATATATGGTGGCTAACCTGTTCGCAAAAGAGAGCGAGAAGAGGAGGCAAAGCGCGAACGAATAACTAGAGGACATCCTGCGGCAAGCATTACTCCAACACCGTGTTCACTTCCCGGACTCCGCCGAGAAGAGACCATCACGGTAACTCACAGTTGATTCATTTTAATTAAGTTAAGGTTCAAGTTATCTACAACCGGACATTAACAAATTCCCATCTGCCCATAACCGCGGGCACGGCTTTCGAAAGTTCAAAACCCTGCAGGGGTCCCAACTTAGCCCATGACAAGCTCTCACGGTCAACGAAGGAATAGACCTCCTCCCGAGACATTCCGATCAGACTCGGTATCCGGTCAACAAGACACTTCGACAAGTTAAAACAATCCAGCAACACCGCCCGAATGTGCCGACAAATCCCGATAGGAGCTGCACATATCTCGTTCTCAGGGCACACTCAGATGAGTACGGGCCACCGCGTTGCCCCGAGGTGGCCCCGCAGTCTACTCGGTCGGACCAACACTCAGAGGAGCACTGGCCCGGGGGGGTGTTTAAAATAAGATGACCCTCGGGCTCCGGAAACCCAACGGAAAAAAGAGGCTAGGTGGCAAATGGTAAAACCAAGGTTGGGCATTGCTGGAAAATCTTTAATCAAGGCGAACTATCAAGGGGTTCCCATTATAACCCAACCGCGTAAGGAACGCAAAATCCGGGAACATAACACCGATATGACGGAAACTAGGGCGGCAAGAGTGGAACAAAACACTAGGCGAGAGGCCGAGCCTTCCACCCTTTACCAAGTATATAGAATGCATTAAGATAACATGGCAATATAATGATATCCCAACAAGTAAATAATGTTCCAACAAGGAACGGTCTCCAATCTTCACCTGCAGCTAGCAACGCTATAAGAGGGGCTGAGCAAAGCGGTAACATAGCCAATCAACGGTTTGCTAGGACATGGTGGGTTAGAGGTTTGACATGGCAATTTGGGAGGCATGATAAGAAAGTGGTAGGCATCGTAGCATAGGCATAGCAAAAGAGCGAGCATCTAGCATAGCAAAGATAGTAGTGATTTCGAGGGTATGATCATCTTGCCTGCAAAGTTGTCAGAGTTGACTGGATCCTCGAAAGCAAACTCAACGGGCTCCTCGTTAGCGAACTAGTCTCCTGGCTCTACCCAAACAAGACAGACAAGCAAACAGAACACAATCAACCACGTGCAAACTCAAACAACAAGATGCAAACATGGTATGCTATGCGGGATGCAATAAGTGATCCATATGCAAGATTTGACAAGGAATGCAGGAACTTGGCCTCAGCTTGGAAATCCAACTGTTCCACTGGAAAGATGAGATGAAATCGCTTGAAAACGATATAAAGAACGCCGGAATTGGAGTTACGGTTTGGAAATGGCAAGCAATTCAAATATGACCACGTTCTGCGATTTACAACAAGTAGTCATCTAAATGCAACAAGATGAACATGCTACAGCACCAAAACACGGCATCAAAAAACATGGCAGGGATCCACTCAAGATGCTTAACAAAACACTAGCACTGAGCTACGGCCAATTCATCCATTAACAGGATCAAACAAGCATGGCAAAAAAGCATTTGGTAAACAGATTTCAGACTTGGTGAAATTAACACTTGTCTGGAATTTCAGATCAGATAGCACTCTTTGGAGCATGAAAACTATATGCTACAGGACCTGAAAATGGCAAAGTAAAGCATGGCATGGAGCTACTCAAAGAGCTTAACAAAAGTCCCTTAGTGACTTTGAGCCAAAAGGGATCAAAAAATACAATTGCAAGCATGTGAACATGGCAAAAAACATAATCAGATTACAGACTTAGTGAAAACTGGAGCATGCTGAAACAGATATCAAGTAGGCATGTTTACGAGCTCGATGCACTCACCACAGAGCAAGTCATGACAATCTAAGCATGCACCCATCAAGAATACACAAAATACAAGCTAGACATGGCAAGAACAATAACATAGCATGCACGGATCAACTACAACATCTTCGGCAAAATTGCTAACAAGTAGACAATCTGCCCAGATTCACGAAATGACAAAAGTAGAGCTCGATTGACTCAATCTAGGGTGCTCCATAATTTCAAACAAAGACATGGATGGATAGAGCACTACAAGATTAACAAAACATCCTTACTGATCATCCTCAAAAGAGGCACGGATCACTAGGAAACAACATGAACATATGGCATATTGAGATAAACAGCTCAAGGACTTAGTGGAAATGCTAAGTCCCTGAAATCGGCATTAACGAATGCACCACTTTGCAAGCTTGTGCTAGTCACCACACACATCACAAAAAATACATGGGTTGCACCTCTGGATAGATGGCAAAACATATAACAAAACTCGTGAAGAGCTCCTGGGCATATCATGCACACAATAAACATGGCAAAAATGACAAAATATCTAATTCGAGCAGCAGATCTGACAATTATCTCAAATAGAACTCTTCTAACAGCATTTCGGGCATCAAGATGAACTCAAATGAAAATGATGCAGTGAGACGAAATGATGTGCTCTCTGAGACGAACATTTTGATATGGTATATGTCCAAAACGGAGCTACGGATGCGGAGTTACGATGCTATGAACAAGGGAAAATAAATTAGGGTTAGGGATAAAAGTCAACCCGAGATCCAGATCTGGATCCGGGGGTACTGTAGCAGCACGGTTCCCGAGGATCGCCGGAGGGTCGCCGGACTTGCCGGGGCGGTGAGGAGGAAGGAGAGGGACCGGGCGGCGCGGCGCCTGCGGAGGAGAACGGCGGCGAGGGGCAGCCGGACCCGGGCGGCCTTGCGCGGTGGGGCGGCGGAGCTCCGGGCAGCCGCCGGAGTGGCGACGCGGCAGCGGTCGCCGGCGATGGGCGGCGAGGTGGCGAAGCGGCATCGGGCAGAGGAGGGAGAAACCCCGGGCGGTGGCGGGAGCGACCCGGGCCGGGAGGGCCGCGCGCGGGCTCTTCGGGCCGGCGCGGTAGGTGGAGGCGGCGGCGACACGTGGCGGCCCGTGGGTGGTCGCGGGTGGCGGCGGACATTGTCCGGCGCCGGCGGACACGTCTGGCGCGCGGAGAGAAGCGGGGCTAGGGTTTCGGGGAAGAAGAAGATCCGGATTTCGGAGGGGGTCTTTAAATAGAGGGGGAGCTAGGAGTGTCCAAATGAGGTGCACTTTTCGGCCACGCGATCGTGATCGAACGCTCTAGATGTTGGAGAGGGTTTTGGTGGGTTTTGGGCCAAATTGGAGGGGTGTTGGGCTGCATCGCGCACGAGGCCTTTTCGGTCCCTCGGTTAACCGTTGGAGCATCAAACGAAGTCCAAATGGTACGAAACTTGACAGGCGGTCTACCGGTAGTAAACCAAGGCCGCTTGGCAAGTCTTGGTCCAATCCGGAAATGTTTAAACCCCACACACGAAAGAAAGGTAGAAATGACCACCGGAGGAGAACGGAGCGCCGAAATGCAAAACGGACAACGGAGAAAATGCTCGAATGCATGAGATGAACACGTATGCAAATGCAATGCACATGATGACATGATATGAGATGCATGACAACGATAACAACACACGGAGAAAAAAACCCGAACCCGAGAAAATAAAATAAATTAACGTCGGAAACGGCAAGAGTTGGAGTACATATTGGGGAAATCATATCCAGGGTGTTACAAGTAGGCGCTGGTTCTTCATCATCTCCTTCATTGGCATCCATACCGTCGATGTCTTCGGAGTCGAAGTCGAGCATGTCGGTTAAGTCGTCGACAGTGGCTACAAAGTGGGTGGTGGGTGGGCTTTGAATTTCTTCATCGTCCGTACCCCAACTTTGCTGACCGTAGTCCGGCCAAGGCTATCCTAATAAAGAGAGAGACTTCAGTGACTTCAGATATCGCCGAAAGGCGAGTGCTGAAAGATGTCCGCGGCAGTGAACTCCATGATCGGCGCCCAATCGGATTCGATTGGCAGGGGCGTGGAGGGTTCGGAGTCCGGAGAGGAGTCCGGCTCCTTGGAGTCACGAGTCTCACAGAGTACGGGGCTGGTGTTTGGCTCAATCGCCGTTGGGGTCCCAACCCCCGGGGTGGCATCCAACCGCCCATCCTCGATCGGCGCAGTTGGCTCCGAATTAAGGGTCGGAGCCGATGCGGGTGCGGCCTCCAGGGCACTGTTCGGCGGTATACCTAGATCATGCTCGTCATGACAGTGCGACGCGCTCGGCAGTGGCTCGAATCCGTCGAAGATCAAGTCCCCGCGGATGTCCGCCGTGTAGTTTAAACTTCCAAATCTGGCCTGATGGCCAGGGGCGTAGCTTTCGATTTGCTCCAGACGGCCAAGCGAATTGGCCCGCAGTGCGAAGCCGCCAAAGATGAAGATCTGTCCGGGGAGGAAGGTCTCACCCTGGACTACATCGCTATCAATGATCGTAGGAGCCATCAAGCCTGACGGCAATGACACAAAGGAACTCTCAATGAAAGCACCAATGTCGGTGTCAAAACCGGCGGATCTCGGGTAGGGGGTCCCGAACTGTGCGTCTAGGCCAGATGGTAACAGGAGGCAAGGGACACGAAGTTTTACCCAGGTTCGGGTCCTCTTGATGGAGGTAAAACCCTACGTCCTGCTTGATTAATATTGATGATATGGGTAGTACAAGAGTAGATCTACCACGAGATCGAAGAGGCTAAACCCTAGAAGCTAGCCTATGGTATGATTGTTGATGTGTACGTTGTCCTACGGACTAAAACCCTCCGGTTTATATAGACACCGGATAGGGTTAGGGTTACATAGAGTCGGTTACAATGGTAGGAGATCTACATATCCGTATCGCCAAGCTTGCCTTCCATGCTAAGGAAAGTCCCTTCCGGACACGGGACGGAGTCTTCAATCTTGTATCTTCATAGCCCACGAGTCCGACTGAAGGTATAGTCCGGCTATCCGAACACCCCCTAATCCAGGACTCCCTCATCGGTCGTGTAGTTCAAACTTCCAAATCTGACTTGATGGCCAGGGGCGTAGCTTTCAATCTGCTCCAGATGGCCAAGCGAATTAGCCCGTAGTGCAAAGCCGCCGAATACGAAGATATATCCGGGGAGAAAAGTCTCACCCTGGACCGCATCGCCATCGATGATAGTAGGAGCCATCAAGCCTAACGGCGACGACACAGAGGAACTCTCAATGAAAGCACCAATGTCGGTGTTAAAACTGGCGGATCTCGGGTAGGGGGTCCCTAACTATGCGTCTAGGCCGGATGGTAACAGGAGGTAGGGGACACGATGTTTTACCCAGGTTCGGGCCCTCTTGATGGAGGTGAAACCCTACGTCCCGCTTGATTAATATTGATGATATGGGTAGTACAAGAGTAGATCTACCACGAGATCAGAGAGGCTAAACCCTAGAAGCTAGCCTATGGTATGATTGTTGTTGTCCTACAGACTAAAACCCTTCGGTTTATATAGACACCGGAGAGGGTTAGGGTTACACAAGGTCAGTACAAAGGAGGAGATATCCATATACGTATTGCCTAGCTTGCCTTCCACGCCAAGTAGAGTCCCATCCGGACACGAGACGAAGTCTTCAATCTTGTATGTTCATAGTCTAATAGTCCGGCCAATGGAGATAGTCTGGCTGTCCGGAGACCCCCTAATCCTGGACTCCCTCAACGTCTAACTTGTTTTTGCAGGGCAAGTTGTGATGTGATATGGTCAAGACATGATGCTAAATTTTATTGTATGAGATCATCATGTTTTGTAACACAGTTATCGGCAACTGGCAGGAGCCATATGGTTGTCTCTTTATTGTATGAAATGCATTCGCCATGTAATTGCTTTACTTTATCACTAAGTGGTAGCGATAGTCGTACAAGCAATAGTTGGAGAGACGACAACAATGCTTCGATGGAGATCAAGGTGTCAATCCGGTGACAATGGTGGTCATGACGGTGCTTTGGAGATGGAGATCAAAAGCTCAAGAGGATGATGGCCATATCATATAACTTATATTGATTGCATGTGATGTTTATCCTTTATGTATCTTATTTGCTTAGTTCGGCGGTAGCATTATAAGATGATCTCTCACTAAATTTTAAGGTATAAGTGTTCTCCCTGAGTATGCACCATTGCTACAGTTTGTCGTGCCGAGACACCACGTGATGATCGGGTGTGATAAGTCTATGTTCACATACAACGGGTGCAAGCCAGTTTTGCACACACAGAATACTCGGGTTAAACTTGACGAGCCTAGCATATGCAGATATGGCCTCGGAACACTGAGACCGAAAGGTCGAGCGTGAATCATATAGTAGATATGATCAACATAGTGATGTTCACCATCGAAAACTACTCCATCTCACGTGATGATCGGACATGGTTTAGTTGATATGGATCACATGATCACTTAGATGATTAGAGAGATGTCTATCTAAGTGGGAGTTCTTAAGTAATTTGATTAATTGAGCTTTAATTCATCATGAACTTAGTACCTGATAGTATTTTGCATGTCTATGTTGTTGTAGATAGACGGCCTGTGCTGTTGTTCCGTTGAATTTTAATGCGTTCCTAGAGAAAGCTAAGTTGAAAGATGATGGTAGCAACTACACAGACTGGGTCCGTAACTTGAGGATTATCCTCATTGCTGCATAGAAGAATTACGTCCTGGAAGTACCGCTTAGTGACAAACCCGCTGCAGGACCAACGCCAGATGTTGTGAACACCTGGCAGAGCAAAGCTGATGACTACTCGATAGTTCAGTGTGCCATGCTTTACAGCTTAGAACCGGGACTTCAACGACATTTTGAATGTCATGGAGCATATGAGATGTTCCAGGAGTTGAAGTTAATATTTCAAGCAAATGCCCGGATTGAGAGATATGAAGTCTCCAATAAGTTCTACAACTGCAAGATGGAGGAGAATAGTTCTGTTAGTGAACATATACTCAGAATGTCTGGGTACCACAACCACTTGAATTAGCTGGGAGTTAATCTTCCTGATGATAGTGTCATTGATAGAGTTCTTCAATCACTACCACCAAGCTACAAGAGCTTCGTGATGAACTATAATATGCAAGGGATGGATAAGACTATTCCCGAGCTCTTCGCAATGCTAAAGGCTGCGTAGGTAGAAATCAAGAAGAAGCATCAAGTGTTGATGGTCAACAAGACCACTAGTTTCAAGAAAAAGGGTAAAGGGAAGAAGGGGAACTTCAAGATGAACAGTAAGGCAGTTGCTGCTCAAGTGAAGAAACCCAAGTTTGGACCTAAGCCTGGGACTGAGTGCTTCTATGCAAAGGGACTGGTCACTGGAAGCGGAACTGCCCCAAGTATTTGGCGGAGAAGAAGGATGGCAAAGTGAAAGGTATATTTGATATACATGTTATTGATGTATACCTTACTAATGCTCGCAGTAGTGCCTGGGTATTTGATACTGGTTCAGTTGCTAACATTTACAGCTCGAAACAGGGGCTATGAATTAAGCGAAGATTGGCTAAGGACAAGGTGACGATGCGCGTGGGAAATGGTTCCAAAGTCGATGTGATCGCCATCGGCACGCTACCTCTACATCTACATTCGGGATTAGTTTTAGACCTAAATAATTGTTATTTGGTGCCATCGTTGAGCATGAACATTATATCTGGATCTTATTTGATGCGAGACGGTTATTCATTTAAATCAGAGAATAATGGTTGTTCTATTTATATGAGTAATATCTTTTATGGTCATGCACCCTCGATGAGTGGTCTATTTTTACTAAATCTTGATAGTAGTGATACACATGTTCATAGTATTGAAGCCAAAAGATGCAGAGTTGATAATGATAGTGCAACTTATTTGTGGCACTGACGTTTGGGTTATATTGGTGTAAAGCGCATGAAGAAACTCCATTCTGATGGACTTCTGCAATCACTTGATTATGAATCACTTGGTACTTGCGAACCATGCCTGATGGGCAAGATGACTAAAACTCTGTTCTCCAGAACAATGGAGCGAGCAACAGAGTTATTGGAAATCATACATACTGATGTATGTGGTCCAATGATCATTGAGGATCACGGCGGATATCGATATTTTCTCACCTTCACAGATGATTTGAGCAGATATGGGTATATCTACTTGATGAAACATAAGTTTAAAACATTTGAAAAGTTCAAAGAATCTCAGAGTGAAGTGGAAAATCATCGTTACAAGAAAATTAAGTTTCTACGATCTGATCATGGATGTGAATATTTGAGTTATGAGTTTGGTCTTCATTTGAAACAAAGCGGAATAGTTTCGCAACTCACGCCACCTGGAACACCACAACGTAATGGTGTGTCCGAACGTCGTAACCACACTTTAATAGATATTGTGCGATCTATGATGTCTCTCACTGATTTTCCGCTATCGTTTTGGGGTTATGCTTTAGAGACGGCTGCATTCATGTTAAATAGGGCACCATCAAAATCCGTTGAGACGACACCTGATGAACTATGGTTTGGCAAGAGACCCAAGTTGTCGTTTCTGAAAGTTTGGGGCTGCGATGCTGATGTGAAAAAGCTTCAACCTGATAAGCTCGAACCCAAATCAGAGAAATGTGTCTTTATAGGATACCCAAATGAGACTATTGGGTACACCTTCTATCACAGATCCGAAGGCAAGATATTCGTTGCTAAGAATGGATCCTTTCTAGAGAAGGAGTTTCTCTCGAAAGAAGTGAGTGGGAGGATAGTAGACCTTGATGAGGTAATTGTACCTACTCCCTTATTGGAATATAGTTCATCACTGAAATCAGTTCCAGTGATTCCTACACCAGTAAGTGAGGAAGCTAATGATGATGATCATGAAACTTCTGATCAAGTTACTACCTAACCTCGTAGGTCAACCAAAGTAAGATCCACACCAGAGTGGTACGGTAATCATGTTCTAGAAGTCATGTTACTTGACCATGACGAACCTACGAACTATGAGGAAGCGATGATGAGCCCAGATTCCGCAAAATGGCTTGAGGCCATGAAATCTGAGATGGGATCCATGTATGAGAACAAAGTGTGGACTTTGGTTGACTTACCCGATGATCGGCAGGCCATAGAGAATAAATGGATCTTCAAGAAGAAGACTGACGCTGACGGTAATGTTACTATCTACAAAGCTCGACTTGTTGCGAAAGGTTTTCGACAAGTTCAAGGAGTTGACTACGATGAGACCTTCTCACCTTTAGCGATGCTTAAGTCCTTCCGAATCATGTTAGCAATTGCCGCATTTTATGATTATGAAATTTGGCAAATGGATGTCAAAACTGCATTCCTTAATGGATATCTTAAAGAAGAGTTGTATATGATGCAACTAGAAGGTTTTGTCGATCCAAAAGGTGCTAACAAAGTGTGCAAGCTCCAGCAATCCATTTACTGACTGGTGCAAGCCTCTCGGAGTTGGAATATACGCTTTGATAGTGTGATCAAAGCATATGGTTTTATACAGACTTTTGGAGAAGCCTGTATTTACAAGAAAGTGAGTGGGAGCTCTGTAGCATTTCTGATATTATATGTAGATGACATATTGTTGATCAGAAATGATACTGAATTTCTGAATAGCATAAAAGGATACTTTAATAAGAATTTTTCAATGAAAGACCTCGGTGAAGCTGCTTATATATTGGGCATCAAGATCTATAGAGATAGATCAAGACGCTTAATTGGACTTTCACAAAGCACATACCTTGATAAAGTTTTGAAGAAGTTCAAAATGGATTAGGCAAATAAAGGGTTCTTGCCTATGTTACAAGGTGTGAAGTTGAGTTAGACTCAATGCCCGACCACTGTAGAAGGTAGAGAGAAAATGAAAGTCATTCCCTATGCTTCAGCCATTGGTTCTATCATGTATGCAATGCTGTGTACCAGACCTGATGTGTGCCTTGCTATTAGTTTAGCATGGAGGTACCAAAGTAATCCAGGAGTGGATCACTGGACAGCGGTCAAGAACATCCTGAAATACCTGAAAAGGACTAAGGTTATGTTTCCCGTTTATGGAGGTGACAAAGAGCTCGTCGTAAACGGTTACGTTGATGCAAGCTTTAACACTATTCTGGATGACTCTAAGTCACAAACCGGATACATATTTTTATTAAATGGTGGAGCTGTCAGTTGGTGCAGTTCCAAACAAAGCGTCGTGGCGGGATCTACGTGTGAAGTGGAGTACATAGCTACTTCGGAAGCAGCAAATGAAGGAGTCTGGATGAAGGAGTTCATATCCGATCTAGGTGTCATACCTAGTGCATCGGGTCCAATGAAAATATTTTGTGACAATATTGGTGCAATTGCCTTGGCAAAGGAATCCAGATTTCACAAGAGAACCAAGCACATCAAGAGACGCTTCAATTCCATCCGCGATCAAGTTAAGGAGGGATACATAGAGATTTGCAACATACATACGGATCTAAATGTTGCAGACCAGTTAGCTAAGCCTCTCTCATGAGCAAAACAAGATCAACACCAAGACTCCATGGGTGTTAGAATCATTACAATGTAATCTAGATTATTGACTCTAGCGCAAGTGGGAGACTGAAGGAAATATGCACTAGAGGCAATAATAAAGTTGTTATTTATATTTCCTTATATCATGATAAATGTTTATTATTGATGCTAGAATTGTATTAACCGGAAACTTAGTACATGTGTGAATACATAGACAAACAGAGTGTCACTAGTATGCCTCTACTTGACTAGCTCATTGAATCAATGATGGTGTTTCTTGACCATAGACTTGAGTTTTCATTTGATTAATGGGATCACATCATTAGAGAATGATGTGATTGACTTGACCCATCCGTTAGCTTAGCACAATGATCGTTTAATTTGTTGCTATGGCTTTCTCCATAACTTATACATGTTCCTATAACTATGAGATCATGCAACTCCCGAATATCGGAGGAACACTTAGTGTGCTATCAAATGTCACAACGTAACTGGGTAACTATAAAGATGCTCTACAGGTGTCTCTGATGGTGTTTGTTGAGTTGGCATAGATCGAGATTAGGATTTGTCACTCCGAGTATCGAAGAGGTATCTCTGGGCCCTCTCGGTAATGCACATCACTATAAGCCTTGCAAGCAATGTGACTGATGAGTTAGTTGCGGGATGATACATTACGGAACGAGTAAAGACACTTTCCAGTAATGAGATTGAACTAGGTATTGAGATACCGACGATCGAATCTCGGGCAAGTAACATATCGATGACAAAGGGAACAACATATGTTGTTATGCTGTTTAACCGATAACGATCTTCGTAGAATCTGTGGGAGCCAATATGAACATCTAGGTTCCGCTATTGGTTATTGACCGGAGACGTGTCTCGGTCATGTCTACATATTTCTCGAACCCGTAGGGTCCACACGCTTAACGTTCGATGACGATCGGTATTTTGAGTTTATGTGTTTTGATGTACCGAAGGTAGTTCGGAGTCCCGGATGTGATCACATACATGATGAGGAGTCTCAAAATGGTCGAGACATAAAGATCGATATATTGGATGACTATGTTTGGACATCGAAAAGGTTTCGAGAGAGCTCGGGCATATACCGGAGTACCGGGGGGGGGGGGGGGGGGGGGGGGGGGGGGGGGGGGGGGGGGGGGTTACTGGAACCCCCCGGGGAGTCAATGGGCCTTAATGGGCCATAGTGGAAAGGAGGAGGAGGCGGCCAAGGTGGGCCCCCCAAGGCCAATCCGAATTGGAAGGGGGCCGACCCCCCTTTCCTTCTCTCTTTCTCTCCCTTCCTTCCCTCTCCTACTCCAACTAGGACAGGGGGAATCCTACTCCCACCGGGAGTAGGACTCCCCCCTTGGGCGCACCTAGGAGGCCGGCCCTCTCCCCCTCCTCCACTCCATTATATACGGGGGAGGGGGGCACCCCATAGACAGATAAGTTGATCATTGATCCCTTAGCCGTGTGCGGTGCCCCCCTCCACCATAATCCACCTCACTCATATCATAGTGGTGCTTAGGCGAAGCCCTGTTCCGGTAGCATCATCATCACGCCATCGTGCTGACAAAGCTCTCCCTCGACACTCAGTTGGATGAAGAGTTCGTGGGACGTCACCGAGCTGAACGTGTGTAGATCATGGAGGTGCCGTACTTTCGGTGCTAGGATCGGTTGGATCGTGAAGACGTTCGACTACATCAACCGCGTTGTCATAACGCTTCCGCTTACGGTCTACGAGGGTATGTGGACAACACTCTTCCCTCTCATTTCTATGAATCACCTAGATAGATCTTGCGTGTGCGTAGGAATTTTTTTACTGTGTTCCCCAACAATCTTGCCTTATTTTTTGTGTGTATGCCATGTGGGGTCCAAGTGTGGCTTGAACCAAACACTCACTTCATAGATTCTATCCTCATAGATTCCCGACGACCGAGAAGGAGCAAGGAACCTCGCGGTAGAGCGTCTGCACTCATAATATTTTATATTACTCCCTCCGTCCAGGTGAACAGGTCATTTTTTGATAAGGAATAGGTCATCTTTGGTTGTGCACCGTGACCAAGAAGGAGAGAAAAACAAGAAAACTTTTGCCACAACTAACCTTAGGGAAAGTGTGGCTATGACCGCGACAAGTGTGGCAAGATTTGGCAAAAAAATGTGCCTATGACATGTGGACCATATAACTAGAGAAGTGTGGCAATGAACCAAACACATGTCTAAGATGTTGTGGCATGACTAAGGTTAGATGTGGCAACCTTAGGCTAGGAACCAAACAGGCCCTATGTTCTTCCACTTTTTTTATGTGAGCTTTGTTCATCCTTTTGCCAACACGCGAGACATCTAGCATCAAGGTGCACGTGTCATGCAAGAAAATGGAGATAAGCAGTGCGTAAGTGAGTCATGCACTTCGATGGCACCTAGTACTATGCAATATTTTTTCTCCTCAATGGCACATGAATAGTGCACGTACTCAATGACGGAGCACGGGATGATAGTCATGGACATGGTCGGCCCTTTTTGGAGAGAGTACTAAATAACTTTGATGTTTCCCGTCAACTCGCAGAACGATGAGCTCCCTCACCAACTCGTGCGTGGTGGCTCACAGCACGAGGAGAAACTTTTGCTTACAAGCGGTGGATGTGCAACAGTTCATTTGGTGTCAGATTGCCAGAAGTACTACTGTAGTACCATCATTATTCTTCGACTTCCGGAAGAGGAGAGGAGCCAAGCGCAAGGTCACATACTAACCTAGTACTACTAAATGAACTACTGCATGGTTAATTAATATAGGCGGCTCTTGCAGCGGCGCATCATTAACACAGTGCTTTTGCAGCATCAAGTAATCTCTTCGTAAAGAAAAATAAAGTATTGGGGTGGCATGTCCACTTGAATCCCAAAACATTAACACAGTGTTCCCCTAAAAAAACTAGAGTGTTTGACATAGGAAAAACAAAGGAAGTGAAAAAAAGTTGGGTGGATGCTAGATTGCCAATTAACACATGATTACATGGGAAAAAAACCTTATAGCATTCTATCCTATGAATCAAACGACCAATGTAGGTAGCATGGTGCTGCCTCTCATCGAACTATCTACAGGAGTTTTCCTCTAGTAGTGGCAGAGCTTAGGCCAAGGACACAATTGATTTTCAAGTAGGGCTGGATTAACTCAACTATGTCTCCTAGCTAGTAGCGCCCACCTGCAAATGAGCGCCACTGTGAGCTACGCGACAATGATAGAGGCTCTGGGAGGACCAGAGGTAGGCGGGCGACGAGCCGACGAGGTAGCCCGACGACCCCTTGAGCTTGAAAGGCACCCGCATGAGCTCCTCTCCTCGTAGGGAAGGTCAGGGTCCATTGGGTACATCTCTGACGACATCCGCGGCTTCCGGCGGCATCGTTGCCATTTCATTAGTGTAAATAATTAGTCAATTCCTAGTCAACAATCAAAACCACATAAACTCTAACATGTGAACACTAAAACTGCTCAAGGGGGTGATATACCTGGTTTTAGAGATTTGACGGTAAAAATCGTACCAAAATTGACTTTGGTGGGGGGGGGGGTTATTTGTCCATCAACTTACATTTGAGGGTGTATACTTCTTTCAATGGTCCGCTGGTCAGAGTATTCTTTTTAGATTTATAACATGTGGGACTGTGTGTGAGAGAACCGACCTCAATCGACGGCAAAATCGCCTGCCGGACGCACTTTGAGAGAGATGAGGACCAAGAAGCGATATGGGCTGGTCGTGTCATGCAAGAAAATGGCTGGTCTAATGTTTAAAACTCGCAGTACTATAGTAGAGGTAGATGTAGGTGTAGATGTAGATGTAGTGTAGACGTAGATGCAAATGTACATGTACATGTTGAGATGTAGAGATAAGTGAGACTCACCAACGGTCACCAACGTAGGCCGAGTACGTGCACGAATCACCCACAAAAAAGGAGTACGTGCATGAAGAGAAAAATTGCACTCACGGACGCACGTACTCCGTGCCTCATTTCCTAACACACATGTGCGGGTACATGGTGGAGCTCATTTCTGGATGAAGAGGCAGCTCACATGATAATTTGACACGTTTGGTAGTTGTTCACTTAGTGGAGGGTCGGGAAACACGCGTGGACCAATCAAAGTTCGACCATGACGCGGTGGCGTGTTTGTTTTTAATTTTCTTCTTCAATGGAAAATACGCAGTTTTTTTCTTGAATTGCACGTGAATCGTGCACATACTCAATGACGGAGCATGGGATGGTAGCCATGGACATGGTCGGCCCTTTTTGGAGACTACTACACTGGTACTTTGATGTACATTTAAAAAAACTACTACTTTGATGTGTCATGTCAACTTGCAGTACGATGAGAAGCTCACTTACTACGCCCTCTACATAGCCCACACTTTGTACGGCTAGTTATAGTGGGAGTAACTTAGCGCACTCCAAGAAAATTTGGCTTATGTGGCAAGTAGTTAATGAGAAGTGGAAACATGCTCATGATATTTCTTGCATACTATTAACCATGCTCTAAGTGTGGTGTCATGCAAGAAAATGGTCGGTCCGGATATGTGGCTATAATATTAGTAGAGGTAGATGTTTAAACACGACCAGCTCGTTAGTAGAGATAGATGTTTAAATTTTGCTTATGTGGCAAGTAGTTAATGAGAAGTGGTAACATGCTCATGATATTTCTTGCTTACGAGGAACAAGTAGACTAGTGTCATATGCATGAAACTAGTGAGTATGGCAGCACATGATATTTCCCCATCCGGACTGATCCCAAGTTGGCTTCTCACCTTCTTGGCCCACCAAAAACCCCTCCCCCCTCCCCCACACGCTTCCCGCCCGGCACCAGCTGAGCCCGCCGCTCCACATTGATGGCAAGTCAGGGCGACACGACCTCTCACTACTTCCGCCATTGAAGCGGCGCGCTGACCAAGGGCACCGCCCACTGCATGCCCGTCATTTCAGAATACACAACGGAGAGTAACTTTAGAGCAAGTACTACAATTAGATGACATAAGAAGGCTATAAGGATTTTAATATAGTAGTTGTGCTTAGTTGAAGGAGATAGAAGAGGAGAGAGAAGAGAAGCGGGTTGTAAACTTGTAGCCGGTTGTAGCAGGAGCTCCGACATACTTTGTGAGACAAAAGGTGGGGCCATTATTAATGATATAGTATTATACTAAAGGGACTGACTATTGTACTAGTAGGCTATTAGGTTGGTTCTAGATGATGTATCAACTTCATATAGCCGGATGTTGGCTATACTATTAACCATGCTCTAAGTTTGGTGTGAGTGGGACTAAAGTTTAGTCCCATACTAATACTAGGTGAGTGTGAGTTGCACCACTTTATAATGTGTTCAATTCTAGCATTTACATGAGCATGATAATAGGAAACCTACACGCGCGCTCTTCGGGAATGAGCCTGTCCAAGGACAAAAGCTATGCACATGGTCTATATTTTTGTTGGTCGGAAAATTTATTAAGTCATTAATTAATAATTATTAGATGCCTTAATTACTCAGCCGTTTTTGATTCTTCTGGATAGTGGGGATATTATTGACTTGGACGTGGGGTTTGGGCCAAAGGCCTACTCCCTCCGTCTCAGTTTAGAGGGCGTGCGGGTAGTTCCAGATCATCCATTTGACTAACTAAATATGAGTTATATGTCACCAAAAGTATATCATTGGATTCTTAAGCGGATGTAGTTTCTAAACATATATTTTTCATCACATATAATACATATATAGCTAGTTAAATTCTCAACCTAAAACGACGTGCATGCCTTGTAAACCGAGATGGAGGGAGTACTATTATACTTGGTCTTACTCGCACGACTGACCTGACAGCCTCTACCCTAGCCGCCGTTGTATCATATGGTTTTGCACCGTTCCAGATCTTAGCACCGCCACGCAATTCTTCTCCATCCCTCCTTCTGGCGTGCACCGCGAGAAGGGACAACAGTCCTCCGAAACCCGCCTTTCGTGATCCTGTACGGGAGAGGGGCAATCAGGTTTTTGGGGAGCACACTCCTATGAATACTGCGAGCGACGACTTCCCCAACGAAAACCTTCTTCCCCGACCTCGGTAACCTCTTCATAAACGACATGACTGATAACATCAACCATAGCAGTTCTTCTCCCGCTGTACAGTATGTGATTCTGTCCTCCTAATTTAGTCCGCATCATTACTTTGATCTTTGCAATTGTCGTCATGATCTATTTACTGTTGATTTGGATTAAATCTCATAGTAAATTGCTCATATATTCAGCAATTCAATCCAAAAACCTGATTATAGGCAATTTACCCCCAGTGGGTTTGCTGCGCTTTTGAAGCTGCCTACTTTTAAGGGGTGCAATATCAAAAGTGGTGCACAAGAGCAGTATATTGGTTTCAGATCATGTACTGCTATGACGCCACTAAGGGTAAGCCTGAGGGCGATCTTAATCCTACACAGCAGGAAGCTTTTGAGAACATGGATACCCACTTCAAATTCGCCCCGCTGAGTGTTCTTAATGATTCCATTGTGGATTCATATATGTAGATTGACAGCGGCAAAGACATGTGGGTTGCACTCGAGGCCACATTTGGGGCCTCGAGCGCTGGAAACGAGTTGTACGTCATGGAGCAATTATGTGACTACAAGATGATTGATGAGCGCTCTATTGTTCAGCAGACTCATGAGATACAGTCACTCGCTAAGGAACTTGAGTACTTTAAGTGTGTGTTGCCGAACAAATTTGTTGTTGGGACCATCATTGCTAAGCTTCCACCTTCGTGGAATAATTTTGCTACTTCTCTGAAAAACAAGAGACATGAGTTTTCAGTTTCGGATCTCATTAGCACTCTTGATTTGGAAGAGAAGGCGAGAGCAAAAGACACACGTGCTTGGGTCGCTGAGGGAGCTTCTAGTGCCCACATGGTACACACTACAAAAAAATAGACTTCCGTGATGATACATGTTTGTCACAGTAGGTCGCGTTTTTGGTCATGCATGTACATCCATGACGATTTTATGACAGAATCAAGATAGTCATACCTGTGCTGTCGTAGAAGTGTTCCATGACATTACCAAAATCATCATCACGGAAGTGTCCACTTCCATGATGATAAATCAAGCGTCACAGAAGTGCTTTCATCAAGGGTGAACGACACATGGCATCCACCGTAACGGAACGCCGTTAAGCTATCGGGGCAGATTTTGGATCCGATAACCCGTTAACAGCCCTGATCAATGGGAAATTTCCATGTGTAAAATTCTGATTGGCCGAAGGGAACACCTGTCAGCTTGTCAGTGGGCCAGATGTCGCCCGTCCATTAGAGCAGACCTGCCTATGATACGTCGACACGTGGCTGGGCCCAACAGAGGCCCATATAGGTTAAAAAGGCCAGCCCAGTCAAAGGCTCATAGAACTTAATCAGGTACAAGTGGGCCAGCCCAATAACGGCCTGCTTAATAAAGGCCCATTTACGACCTGAAGCCAGATCTGGCCCGTTAATTGTTCGCCCAATATTTGGGCCCATTTACGGCCCGAAGCCAGATCTGGCCCGTTAATTGTTCACCCAATATTTGGGCCCATTTGCGGACCGAAGCCAGATCTGGCCCGTTAATTGTTCGCCGAATATTTGGGCCCAACTACAGCCCAGTGACTTTCGGCATGTTAGAGGCCTGATGTAGACATGGGCCCATTTCAGCCCAGTGTGACTTTCGGCCTGGGAATGGCCCGTGCTACCCATGGGCCATATATGGTCCGACGGGACATCAGGCCCACTAATGGCCCGTGCTAAAGGTGGCAACAGTTAAGCCCAACATGACTTTGGGCCTGTTAAAGGCCTGTCGCGTAATTCGGCCCGTTGATGCCTGTGCTAAGCTTTCGGCCTCTTAAAGGCCCATGATATCAGTGGGCCAACTAAGGCCAGAGATATGTTTTGGCCTGGTAACGGTCGGTGAGCTAACTGGGCCCAAAACGGCCTGGTCTACATTTTGGCCTGCTGAAGGCCCGTCGACGACTAGTGAAAATTGAGGCCCAACATGCATTTTGGCCTGCTAAAGGCCCGTGGTTTCATCTCGGCCGTAACAGGCCAGTACAATATTCAGCCTGTTAATGGCCCAAAGCTACCTGGGCCAAACTAAGCGCTGGGTCGACAAAAGGCCCAACTAAAATATAGTCCGGTGCAAGTTTGGGCCTGGCGCAATGTGTGAAGGCCCCAATCATTCGGGCCCAAGAAAGACGCAGGCCGGCCCAATTGTGGCCCGCTAAAAACCTGGCCCGTTAGAGTCGAATGTTTCGGTCTGGTCAAGTACATCTGATTTTTTTCAAATAGCGAATGATGGCAGCAACTAGTAGGAATTAAGAACAAACCTACTCTATACAATAAAGAAATTACGGCATAGTAACTAAGAATAAACCTACACTATACAATAAAGGATTTAAGGTATATGACATCCACTGGGCATCAAAGTTCGCCACCAGTGATCATAAAGCGCAACGAAGAAGCAGATTACAAAAACTAGGCACCATTGCAGCGTAACAAAATAATACTGAACCGAGACCACTTCCAAGACAGTTCAAGAAAGGTTAGCCTTGCGGGGGAACTACTACGCAAGCTGCTGAGCAAGGCTGTGAGACCGGCCTAGCATGTCGGTCATAGCTTCCAGGTGTAGCTGTTTAGCGATGAGGTTCTCATTGGTGTTCTCCGCAATCTTTCTTAGAGATAGGACTTCAAGTCGAAGTTGAGTTGCAGAATGCCTTTCTGCTAGAACTTGGGACTGAAGAAGTCGAACTGATTCAGACAACGAATTCTGTGAGCTTGTCTGACTGTTAGTCTCAAGTAACTTGAACACTGCATCAAGACAAGACTTTGGGGTTGTCTCGCTATCTTGAAGATGTTTTGCCTTCTTTGCTGCAATATATGTTGGGTTTGTCTCACAGCCTTCAGCAGACTTGTGCATGCCATCAGGCATATCACCCTGAAACAAAGCAGAGAGATGACAGGTTTTGCACGTGTATAAACAAAGATGATAACTGTTCTGTCAATTCTATCCAATTTCAAATTAGAAAATAAAGAGTAAGTTCAAAATATCAATAGCATAATTTGGCATTGTTCATAATGCGGGGAGCTTCACCACACTACTGGATTACCATGTCAACATAGCAAGCTTAGATGAAGAGAAAGAAAATCATTTTATCTATTTTGGATAATGTGCATGGCATGTTGTTCATATCATCAGCCACATTACTAAGATAAAACAGGAGATGACAAGGCGCAAACGTGGGCTGCTTCACCACACACTGGATCATAGATCCACAAAAACAAGCATACATATAGGGAGTATTAAGTAATGTGCATGGTATGAATAAGGAATTTGGTTTTACAAGTAAAACTTAGAACTTACGGTTCTTACGAACATGCATTTTGGTAGAAACAGCAAACTAAACAGCAGTAAACGATAGGGAGTATGAGCAAATTAAACAGCAGTTGAGGATAAAGGCTTTAGAAGGACTAACTTACATTAACAGTTAACACCGGCTTTATAATGCCCTTCTCCATGTCAAGGGAAGGATAACTCAAGAATTTCAGCACAGAATCTTCTTCATAAGCATTGCCTGTACTCTACATTTTGTAGAGAGTAATTATAGATATGATAATACTGGAAGGGATAGAGGATAATGAAGATAAGATGTAGATTGATGCTACATAATCAACTACCAATCCTTGGAAGTACAAGCGTTACAGGACAAAATGTACTGACAAGAGCAATGGGCTACACTTCTGCACTGGCATTGTTTGTGTATTCTACTTGTTGGTAAGATTAAATATAGATCTGATCTTTTTTAGTAAATGGTGGGCGAGGGAGATAAGATGCAGAATGCTACAAAATGAACCAATCCCTCTTCCCATAATACAAGAGTGTTTTGAACACTGGTGTACTGTACAAAATGTTCTTATATTATGGGACGGAGGGAGTAGCTGTTAATGTAAGTACAGTGATAGACCACGTTCAGTCCTTACAAGAGGACTGCAGAGCTAAACCTGTTCAAAAGTATTGGGTTGATTCTAAATTTATGTAAGAGTCCATACGGATCTTATAATGTCCACCAAATGGATGATTACGAGGCTAACATGTGCAGTGATGCTACATAATCAAACAGCTGTGAAAGTAAGTATGGTCATACAGGGCAAGAGGTACTCACAAGAGCAATGCAGTGTGCAGTATAGTTGCGAGATTCTGTGGTCCCTTGAGAATGAATGTTCTTCTGCTAACAGTTTTCATACAAGTGAGACATTAAGGCAAATGCAGAAATGTAGTTCAAATTGTGATGTGGTATCATAGACAGTACCTTACGCTGCAGCCGAGACCAATGTGTAACAAGATTATTCCAGTCACCGTCGGATAAATGTAGAACCAGAGACTTTACAGAAATTTCGTTTAGAGGCTTGCCATCGAAGTGCGCTTGCCTCAGGTAGGAACAATACTTCATCAACGAGTGCTTGAAAAGCGCAACCAACCCTTGCTCGTCATCACAATCCAGTTTGTTCCTCACCTATTTAAAAGAATGAAATCTTGTGTCTTCTGTCAGTAGAAACATATGCAGTAATGACCATGAATAACATTACTACATTACTTACGCGTAAGTTGTGGAGGAAGACTAGAAATTGTTCTGTGTCTGCGGTATAATCTTTCCATGAAGGAAAGATGCGCACAAAGTTCCTGACAACAACATAAGCTTCATCTTCTAAACTGGGAAGAAATGGAACATGGGTCCTATTTGCTGCAATTGGGGCTCTCTCTGGTTCAAAAAGGGATTTGACAACTGGATTTGGTGTACTCTTTGCTGGAATGGGGTTTTTGCGTTGTACAGCTGGTGCTATGTAAACTGGCATAATCATACTGTTTGCTGCAGTTGGGGTCTGCTGAGTTGGGGCATCAGAAATGACCAGTGTAGTAGGGCTAGAGTCTGCTAGAGTTGGGGTATTTTATGGGTCAGGTGATATTCAACTACACCTAATGGGCTATTTGATTTATCAAGTGCCACTACCTTTTCCAAATACTTTGCTTGTGCTCCTCCACGATCAGCAATCGCCCTCTTCCTTTTGAACGTCTGATACACAAGAACAACATTTGAATGGATAAATATGGTATGATGACAGATGGAATATGTACTGAAAATGGATAGGCAGGGCGTATTCACATACACAATGTGTAAACTAAGCTAATGGCAGTTCAACAAAGTAGAAGCAATGCAAAGCATCAGTTGCAAGATATGTGCGAGCAATGTAACCTTGGAAAGTTAGAGAAAGTACCTTGATGGGTGAATAAGATAGGGCATCTTCCTCTGACTCCTCCACTAGGGAGCTACATTGACTTAGGTCTCCCTCTAGCTCAGAATCACTGTTAGGATCATATTCTGAGCATGAATCTGCAGGTGGAGAGCATTTGCATTGCATTGCATCCAGACTTGATTTCAGTCCCTTAATGCCAAGTTTGACAGCCATGGCATTGTTCTGCTTTATTCTTTTCATGCACGCAAGCTCATAATCATTATGATGCTGTTCAAAATCCGAGATTCATGAAAACATAAAAAGTTGTTAGATTATCTATGGAATGCATTGCGGATTCAACTCGGAGAGTGTCTCCCTATAAACCCCTCCAAATGCAAAGTTCACCTCCCCAACCGTGCTGACCAGACCACACACAAAAATACAAACCCCTTATGTCTCTATAACAGGTAGACACACATTTCAAAACTGAAGTAGGAACATTAGAATCATATGAAATTCATATTTGAACAAATAAACTAAGCAATTATGAGTGGCGTAATGTTTAGCTTCAAGGGTGGAGTGTTGGTAGTACGACACAAAGCAAGTAGGCAGATTGTATTCCATGTAAAAGATCGAAACCTATGTAAAAGCTAGAAATGGCACTTTCTTTCTATACAATGCAGTGTTCGTTACCCACACATGATGGAAGAGATCACATAGAGAAATACTATTCACTCATGTCTACGGTTCCAGTATTTAGAAACAGGGTGGTCCACCCTAAAAGAATATTGACAACAAATATGACAAGGCAAGCATAGATGTAGTGAATCAATCATTTACTTGTGAGCTTACTAGGACAAGTATGTAGAATTGTAACTGCAATAAGAGACCATCCAAAATCTGACTGAAGAAGTTTGTCTAACACTTATTGTTTGCAACTAATCGACATGAATAATTGGATATTATATCGAATGAGTAAGAAAGACAAGTAAAATTGTCAACAAACCTGGCTTGCAGTACTAATCTGGGTCAATGTCACTACGACCAACAATCCAAAATGACTAGTTTCTGTTCCGAGGCCCGGAATTTTGAAAACCCTGTGAACTTTAGAGGTACTAAAGATTACCGAAATACACCTGAAACATTAAGTGTAGGTAGCACTGAGCACACAACAAACCCTAATGACAGTCCTGCCTAATGAGTAATGAATCAATTAGAAAATGGGTGATGAGGAGTGCCTGCTGAGTGTTGAGGACGTATCTCGGGATAAATCGGGTTGGCTTGGTGGGTGCTGCACGCCTGAGCCCTGAACGGACTGGGAAGGTAGGCACGGCGGCCTGCCCGGGCAGCGGTGACGCTGTTGGGCGAGCGGCTCCTGGCCTCCTGTTAGTCCGGCGTCTCCTCCTAGAGTCATGCCGTCCAGGGACGGCAAGTCGCCGGCGAGGCAGGCGGTTGGGGGCGAGTAGAGATCGGAAGCGCGTAGCAGAACAGAGGGGAATCGGGGCCTAGGACGACCCAAAATCCCAAGGTGGGCCGGCCCACCGTGGGCACCCTATAGAGATACACACCCGAGCGGCGAACATGCATTTTCGAAACTAATTTAGGAACATTTAGCTGAACAATTAAACAACTCTGTTTTAATAATATCAGATTCGTATTTGAACAACTAAGCTTGTTTAGCTTGATGGGTGGAGCAGTGTAATTATAACACGAAGCACGTATTCTGATCGTATAGTGATCATAAAAGAGGGAAAATCTAAGCATATTTTTTAGCAAAAGAGGGTTTCCCCTCCGATTTCTATTAAAGAAACCACCACGGAACCAACATGATCATTTAAACCCTAAGAATGATCAATTAAATCGTATTATGGCTGTGCCATGCCAGATTTGAAGCTGCAAACCGGAGAAATGATATTTAGCATCCATTGTTTGCTTCAAACTAAGAACTAAATTCTAAGAGCTGAAAAGAAAGTAGAGTAACCAAGTTAAGATCTATTTTCTGGTTGAGATCAAAAAGTTGAGGAGATATGAAGTACCACCTCTCTTGCGGCGCCGTGTAGGCATCGGGGGTGCGATGGCTGTTGGTGGCGTTGAAGAAGATCTGCGACGGTAGACGGGTGCATCGGGGGATAAGTCCCGTTGCGGTGGAAGAGAAGGTCGTGTGAGCGGCCCCGGCAAAGAGGACGACGGCACTGATGAAGCGAGAGGACGCGATGCAAGGCTATTGGTCCATCGCCGTGGATGAGAAACGTCCATCTCTAGCAGTGGACGATGCGGTCTTGGTAGGCGCTCCGGCATGGTGGAGGACGGTGGCGATGGATGTGGTGGAGGACGGCAGCGATGGATGGGGTGGCGGACGGAGGCTGGTGTGGGGATGGGGTGTTCTAGCGCGGACGGTGTATGAATGGGAAAATGGAGGGAGAGGTACGGGGAACCATGTTTTTGGGACGCACCTATCTGAAATATGGGAAAGTTACAAACTTAGCCCCCGTTTAAAATTTGGATGTCTCGTCGGTTGGGGATAGGACAGTAATCTCGCATCTCGCCAATATTTGCCCAGAGCGATTTCGGGCGAGGAGAGGGTGGTTGGCGCCCACGGTGTATGAACGGGGCTGACAGGTAGGGCAGTTGTGTCATGTCTGAGTGAAGTTACAAACCTGCCCCTATTGAAAATATTTGCCTACATCGATTTCGGCCGAGTTGAGTTTGTTTTGCCGCCCACCGTGTATGAATGGGGAATGGAGGGAGAAACAGAGGTCTTTCGGACGAGCTTGAATCAAATGAGTTTTGCCGCCCATGTTTGACGCCCACCGTGTCGGAATGGTCTTAGAGGCGGTCTTGTCATGTCTAATTGAAGTTACTAACCCACCCCTATTTAGAGTAGTGGAAATCGGGTCGATGGATTGTTTGTGTAATGGCTAGATAGTAATTTCCATCTCCCAAACACTTGGCTTTGGGCAGCCGGCGTCGGAGTGGACATTTTGCTGCTTCTTTCAAATTTTGGGACAATAAGCATCCAAGTTTACCCTGGCAAATAAATTCGAATCTGTTTTGTATTCCTATATGAATCTTTATAAATCATTCTATGTGTTTTTATATATCTTCAAAAGGACGACAAAGATGTATTCCACTGTCATATATGAATATGGTTTACAAATGCCGATACTCAAATTTAGAAACTAGAATCCAGTTTAAGGTGAATTCAAATATTTGGAACACTTCATGTCCAACTCAAATGTCACACGCAACATAATGTGTACTCCCATTTAGATACATACACAAGCTATGTATCAAGATTCAAATACCGAGTCAATCAACCAAGAATGTACAGAACTAATAGACATATAAACACTTATGGAGTATATGGATCAATAATATCAACTAACATACATAAGCCAGGCCGTTGTACTTTTTTTGGCTACAATAACATCCTTTTTTAGCCAGCATCTTGGCCCTTTCCGATGCGTACCACTTATGGTCCATCTATACTACTACTATTGCTGAATGCACATTCAACCCGATTGGCATATTTGTAGGTCTGGCACAACAATCCAAATGAAATGTCTCCGAGTCTTATCAATTAATACAGACTTGTGCTCAAATAAAATTACAAACCAAAAAAACAATTATTACATGATCTCTAAAACAAATGGTTTGATTGATTACATGAACAGACAACACAAAGGTTATTCAACTATGGAAAGAACATTTCACCTATGATTTACCAAGTAGGAATTTAATTTCCTTTTTTCCTTCAGGACCTTAACAATCTGGTCAGTCTCAGCTTGCTTCGTTTTGAAATCCACCAAATATTTAATGGTTGTCTTGAGTACTGCTTGTGATTGTGCTATTTGCTTCCTCAGCATGTCAACTTCATCTCTAAGTGCAGAAGTAGAATCTCTTTCTACCACTAGTTTAGCCTCTAGAGCATCAGCAGTTGGCAATTCATAATGCACGATTGGGACGGTGCCACTGCTGTGGGATGATGCAACATCCATGGGGACCTCGCTCTTTGATCTTGGGCTAACCTGTTTTGCCATTAAAGTTCCGATTGGATTCAGAAAAGTTGAAGTTAGCAAAACATCTCAAATGGGAGTTATAACAGCAAACCAGTTAAACAAACAAGGAATTAAAGAGTTTTAATTGGATGCTAAAAAGTAGTTATTAACATCATTCTAACCCGCTGTTGTAGCAACAAATCAGTTAAACAAACAAGTAGATATTTAAGTTAAGGCAAACATGTAATTCTTAACAGTAAGTATCAAACACATAGATAGGCGCAGTCTACAATATGATTAACAAGCTGTGCCATTATGTAATCAGTAGCAAACTAAATTAAGCCAAGCAATGTAATTGAACAATTTTGCAATAAGTGGCTAACTAAAATTCCGAGAAGCAGGTAACTGAACTTACGCTAGTTCTTTGTACAGGCACACTGCAACTTCTTTTTCGCTTACAAGGTTGTACGAAGGAGTCCATGGCATCAATTGCTTGGATACGCAGTCCCAATACTTCTTTCTTCCCACACTGCATGGGTAAGTCGAATGGTTAATCTGGTAACATGGTGCGTCCTTGATATGTTATATGAGGACGTGTAGTCAGACTAGTTGTAGCCAAACACATCACACTGGCTTTTACTGTATATTTCATGCGATTACTTTTGGCATATCGTGATCTAAGAAATCTACAATAGGATGAAAAGACTGGCATCCTTCACATTATTGGCGAACTCAGTTCATAGAAACAAGCAATTCAACCATTCTGTGGGTAAATCAAAAGCGCTAATGGAATATTTTTCACTATCCAATCATACACGCAAAAATGGGCGACACCACCATAGGGACTGGTATGGGCGGCCGCCTTAGGTGGCTGGAAAGTGTGCACCTAGTTTGAGTCGTCCAGGTTGGCCCACGCTAGTTTTGTTTGTCACAACGCACGAGCAGGCAATGTAAAAAATGAAGAAAAATGTTTCAATTTGGATGGGCCAATAACATAAGTTCAAGGCAGGCCCTATAGCAGGCTCGCGGCCCAAACGAGCGCTTCCCATATCGATCGACAGCAGGAAAAATCCCAATTCATTCGCTCCAGCCTCCAGTCTGGTTCGCTCCTAACCTAGCCGCCGCTGGACAGACCGACACAGCACTTCCTCGCGCCCTCGTTGGAGGGCGGTCGTCGGGCTTCAAGCGAATGGAAGGACAAGAAGATGAAGATCCAACCCTGGGTGTAGCCTGCGTGGGAGGCAGCGGCGGCAGCACGGGCATGGCATCGAGCTTGCACAAACGGACAGTTGCAGCTTGCAAGAGTAGCATGCACAACGAGCAAGTACATCACATCCCTGATTATATCAAATTCAACTCTTCAATTTCTGGCCAATAGTTAAACCTGACGGTGTTGTAAAACTGCTTGTCTGTAGGGAATCTATGAGAAAATGAAACCAATTTCTACTTATTTTATAACTCCCCCAATCAATACTGAACTGACTGAATCTGATGTATCTAATCAAGTTTCCGGTGCAAACATACAAGCTCGTGTTGTTCTTGAGCCTGAAGTGTCTAATGAACAGACTGCTAATGAAGGATTTGATGCAAACATTTTACATGCTCCTGGTGATGAACATATAATGTCTAATGAGGGAGCTAATGCAAGCATTTTCCAAGCTCATTGAAGGATTTAGTGTCTAGTGATGATCTACTATGTTGAGAGAGGCAGAGATTTGCAGGCATTGATGACAAGCAAATTATAGTGCATTTTCATAGCTTGAGGAAACGTCGAGGCCATCTACCAGAAAGTCCCCGTATCATGACAACATAGCTTGAATACTTTTCTAATCTGTTGTTTGAAACTATTGGCATACTTGTGCAGGATAGATATATTGATATGCAGTTTGCGCAGTGGTTATATGTGCAATTACACTTTGATATTTTCAGCCAGAGAATGAATAATTCAAGCAGGTACAGACCATGTTTGTAGTCCTTGTACACAATGTTGCATTTTGTGTTTTTTGGTGCTTGCATGATTTAGTGTTTATAATCAGAACTACTTTGGATCATTAGCTGGTTTTCAAAGTGCATGTAGCTTCACATTTCTCAAGTTATGTTGATTTCTGGAGGGCAAGTGCCTTCGTATTTTTTAAGTTAAATGTTCGCCCCTGGTAACTTGAATTCGTGGATCAGCCACTGCACACAAATCATACACGAATGCCAGTACGAATTAAATTAAATGCAGGGACTTATGCTAGCTCGTTGTACAGGCTCACTGCAGCTCTGCTTGTGCTTGGGATGTTCCATGTACAAGTCCATGTTATCACTTGCTTGGATGTGCAGGCCTTGTGCTCCTTGCATCCACCTCTGCATTTTTGACACGGCGAATGGTTGATCAAATAAGAGGAATCGACCTTGATGTTGTACCGGAGGACAGATACTTACAAGGTTATACGGGTGTGCAGGATGTGTACCAGATCCCGTAGCGCCGTCATGCTTCGCTAAAAAATGGATTTGCTTGTTTCGGATGATATCTCCAGAAGAAATAAGAGTTAAAGTCAGAGTTGCATAGGCGTGTAAGCTAAGAGAGCAATGAAAGGATATCCAAACATCGTAGGAACAGTGCACAAGGGAGTGATGTGTGGATACCTAGTTCGGGCTGGCATTTGGGCATGCTCGCCTAGCTAGAGTGCGGGTCACTTCAGAGCCATTGAGGATGATGCGTTGGCGTTGGCTGGCCGCGCACGGATGCAGATCTTGAGTGGCAGCGGAGCGCTACGATGCGGTGGACGAGACCGTTGGTGAAGCCCCAACGGCCTCGGGGGGCAGTGGTGCGACGATGTGCTCGGTGAAGTAGCCCCGGTGAGATGGGAGACTGCGTCGGTGAAGCGCACCTGATGCGGTGGAACTCGGTGTCTGTGAGGCACGTCGGTTGCGGCGGCCAACGTTGTCGGTGGACCACCTGGTGCAGTGGACGAGGGCGTAGATGAGGTAGCTCCGGTGCGGTGG
This sequence comes from Triticum urartu, assembly GCF_003073215.2. Taxonomy (NCBI): domain Eukaryota; kingdom Viridiplantae; phylum Streptophyta; class Magnoliopsida; order Poales; family Poaceae; genus Triticum; species Triticum urartu. The sequence continues at coordinate 267,359,969 of NC_053025.1, read as the reverse complement.
TGAAGCGCAGCCATCGTCTTCGTCGTCGTCCGACACAGAGGTGGGGAACGGTGGGGAAATAGACGAGACGAGGGGCGATTCGAGGGTTGCGGCGAATTAGGGATTTGAGCAATCTAGGCATGGAAGGGGACGGTGGAGAAGAGAGATTTTGCAGGGCTGGAATTGGGGCCGCCAGATATTTCAATCCGAAACGTGGAAGCGCGAACTTATATTATCGTCGTGGCGCCAAAGCATAGTCCTTTCGGGGTGGTCGCGTGTGTCAGACGGACGCGTAGCACCCAGCCACCCCCCCAAAAGGACATCGACAATATAAGTTCGTGCTTCCACGTTTCGGCCCAACAGGTGGCTGGCCCACATGTCAGTGACCCAAAGGCAGTTGCCTTTAAGGCACCGAAGCAGCGTCCACCCCGACACGACCCTGGTCTGCTTGGTGCACCTACATTTGAGAATGCAAACAAATCTTCCTTCATTTCCAAACGAATCTGTATGTATTACCATACCCGTGTTTTCCTTGCAATAGTTAGTCATTCGAAACAAGATACTCCATCCGTTCACTTTTGTAAGTCGTTTCAGACAACTTAAAATGAACTGTTTTGCACATTGTCTGAAATATCTTCAAGGTCTTATAAAAGTGAACAGAGGGAGTACTATAAATTAATTAATGAGGAGTTATTTGAAAAAAATCAAAACGGTACCCACGCTAACGTGGATTAGAGTGTGTGTCACACAATTAGTTATTTGAATTAGAGTGTGTGTCACGTAGTTAGTTATTTGAATTAGAGTGTGTGTCACGTAGTGATCTCCAATTCTAACGTGGATTTCTCATTTCACTGTATCCATGCTACTTTTTTAATACAAATTCATATGTATATGATGAACACCATGGTAGTGAGAAAACTTTTGGATGGATTCAAACATATGACCTACAAAATAGCACAACAAACTGAGTCAATTTCAACTTTTCGAAACTTAGTATGGCACGAATTCGAAATAATTACCCGTATGGCTGGTCCTTGGTTCAAATCTTACAATGTACACCGAATTGAAACATCAATATTAAGTCTCATACTATGTACATTCAAATTTTTTTTTTCCCCCCCCCCCCCCCCGCACAAACGCTACATACTTCCTATATCTGTCAATCTTCGTCTCCTAACCACCTTAGGAAGCTATCGGTTTCCAACACACGTTCATTCTTTCTCTCCATGTTTCGATCTCGAAGTCTCTCAACTACACAACCCCTTTTTCCACTCTGTTACCAAATGTATTTACCTCACACACCCGCCATTAGACCCCATGCCGACCTCTCTCTCTCCCCCCTCTCCCTCTCACCCTCTCGCGCTAAATACATGCATTCCCTATCTAGCCCCCCCCCCCAACCTCTCATGCGCACACACGCACGTTGTATATCTAGGTCACTCCCTCGAGACTGCCTCACTCTTTCTTCCGCATGGCGGGCCACATTCGCTCAATCTCACTCTCTTTATTTGAGTCTCATTTAACCTCGTTTTCTTTCACACACAAATGATATATCTCCCTGTTCGGGCCTCGATCGACACACTCTATACTCTCTGATGCAGATTGTCTATCTAGGTCAGTCCATCCAAGCCGCCGCCACTCTTTTGACCTCATGGTGGGCCACGCTCACTCAATCTCTCTCTCTCTCTCTCTCTCCGTATGTCTCGATTGACCTCGCTCTTTCTCGGACAAAAATGATATATCACCATGCTTGAACCCAATTCGACCTATTCACATTGTATACTCTCTCACGCACATTGTCTATCTAGGTCACTCTCTCCAACCCGTCTCACTCTTTCGATTGCACGGCGACCCTATGTGATCGGTTGACCTTGCTTCCTCCCACGCACAAAATATATCTACATGTCTGTGACTGGATCATCTCTCAAGCTCTATCTTACAGCCCTCACCCTTGCCAAAAAGCTCAATCGGACGATATCTCTCCAGAGCATATATATTTGTTCAATGAATGTCGGACCACACTCACTTTGTCTCTCTATCTATATGTCTCTCGATTGACCTCGCTTTATCACACCGTATCTTCCACGCGTTGAAGCTACTACCTCTCCATCCCTCGCAAAGTCGGAGCTATTTACATTGCGAGGGGCACTCCAACCTTGGATTAATTTGCGTAGGCATTTGTTCCGGTCGGTTTAGATTATATTTTCATAGCATTCGGCCCACAACTAATCCAAACACCGTTGCAACCCACACAACTCCCCTAGTTGATTTCTCTCTGGCTCGGTCATCGCTCTCTCGCACATCCTTTCTCGCCTTCAACGTCGCACCATGGTATTATTGAAAAAACTATGTTGTTCTCTTCAATTATTATAAATAAGCTACAAAACTACACACCGATAGTCCACTTGGAATGGAACAAATTTCGACTCACAAATTAAAGTGCTACAAACTACACACCGAGGGGCCCACATGTCATGAAACAAATTTGGACCCATATACGAATTAAAAAAACAAAGGACGAGGATCGAACATGCGACCGGGCCTTCAAGCCGCACGTCAATAGGCAACATACATAGAATAGCAATGTTTGTTGTACCCCCTTTGTTCACATAACGTTTTTATATTACCACAGCCTAATTAATGGATAACATGTAATATTATTTTTAGTACTATTCGACTTCACTTACTGGTGGGTTCCATGTGTGCTCTCTCTCTCCCCTTCTGCGTTTAGACGCACGGGCAAACAGGAAGAATTCACGGGCGATGTAGCCATTGACCATATCTGGAAGTGTTCACAAGTCACGGCACCAGTTTCACGTACTAGCAGCACTAGTCAGTGTGTACGTGCAATGCATGTTAATTTGGAAGTATATTAAGTGCATGCGGATATTAACTACTAGGATATTATTTGCGTGTTGTCATGTGATTAGCACTATTTTTGGCATGAAATTAACTGCACGCTAAACGCGTTGAGCACTCGACATTGAAGCAGGCTAGGTCGTTGGCTGACAAGGAATACATGTGGCTTGATGACGTTTTATATTTAATTTGATACGGCTCTAGCAGAACATTCAATCGATCAAACCATACATTTCGTTCAGTCTGACTCCGACTTTAAATTATACGACGATCGATATAAAATAAACAGAAATGATAAACATTCGGATTTTAAGCGTGGCAATCCAAACGTTTTTCATGGCAAATTTAGATTACGCGGCGGCGGCGGGGGCATCTCGTGGTGGAAAGCGGTTCCTCTGCCGTGCTCTGTGTGTCGTCGGTCCACTGACCGACGGCGACGGCGGCGTCTTGCACCGTTGTTGGCGTACTCCTGGACGTTGGCCTAGCTTCAAGGAAGGCCAAAATGTTCTGGACTTCGGAGCAAGTCAACTGGCGGGAGGAGGCGACTGGCGTTGGTGCAAGGAAGCGGTCGACGGCGGCCATCCATGCTGCTGAGGGGGGGCACTGGCACCCGTGCGGGGACAGGCGCTGTCAATGGCACGGCGGAGACATTCGTGTGCACGGGCACCGGCACGGGCGCACACGTCAGTGCACGCGCAGGCACATGCGCTGGCAGGTGCACGGGCACCGGCACGGGCGTGCACGTCAGTGCACGCGCAGGCGTATGCGCTGGCAGGTGCATGGGGATGGGCGCTGGCGCAGTCGGGGCAACGGGAGCCGGAACGGGAGCGGGGACAGGCGCGACGTCTTCCTGCAAGGCCAGTTCAAGCTCGTCCCAAAGCGCCTTATGTTCTTGAGACTCCGGCTTGGTGTCTTCCTCAGGAAACTGGAACACTAAGGGCAGACCATCGTGATGTGGCATGGCGTACGTTTAGGTCAGTCTAGTTGGACGTAGACGACAGGAGAATCGGAGAGGAAGAGAGAGGATTGTAGCGATACCGGGTAGTGCAGGGTTGATTTTAAACTGCGGCACCGGCGACATTAAAAGTGGGAGCAGTTGGGACGACGGTGGGCGGCGGAGCCTGGTCAAAGGGCTCGCCTCCCAGTGAGCCTGCACAGAGGTCTGCTCGCACGCCTCCCTGACAGCCGGCACAGCGGTCTGCTCGCACGCCTCCCGTCGACTCACACGCTTGCTCGGATGGCACCTGCCGATGAGAAGCAGGGACTCGTGGCGGCACGTAAATACCCACGGTTTCAATAGTGAAAGCGTTCGCCTTAATGTGACAGGTCTTTGTTCCAAAATACCTTGGCTCTTCATTTGTGCAACTTGTCATAAGCAGCTTGTCTCAAATTGAAGAAAAAACTTACGAAGTAATATTTGTCCCATATCACGTAACCATGCTTAGTTTCAAGAATTTATGCTCACTTTTGGATTTTCTAAAATTTAAGATCTAGGATTCGAAACAATATCATAACCTGCATCATGCAATAAATTTTCAAGCCATACATCTATCCTGTTGTATTTCTTAAGAAAGGGTTTGGTCAAACATTTTGCTTAGTTAGACTTCAGACAAGTTATATATGTAGAGTAAAAGGATAATCCCTCCGTACCAGTGCATTGCCTGATATATTAACTCAAGTACTAGGCACGAACAAACGGGCTCAATTCTATGCTCATCCTGGTGTAGTAGTAGTAGTACTAGGCAATGCAGTTGACGGGTGACCTTGACGAGCGACGACCGAGGGAATTGAACCGTTCTCGGCACGGTAGGTAACGTTGTCTAGTTACTAAAGCATACCTCCGTTGTTCATCGGTAGTCATTATGGACCGGGGACATGAGGGGAATTTCCTAGGGCTGGAATTCTGGCCGCCAGATATTTCGACTTGAAACGCTGAGGCTCGACTGGTTGGGGTTGCCTAATGTGCGTACCACGCACGCCACCGAAGGACATGAGCCCGGTTTTTTAGGATCAACACGAGCCAAGGTCTGGCTAGTACGCCATTGGGTCCTACCATTCGAGAATACGAAAGCAACCTTTTAAATTGCCGAACGAATCTATGTGTATCACAATACCCGTATTTTCCTTGCAAATACTAATCTCAACGTGGTAATTGATTTATGACGAGTTGTTGAATTAGAGTGAGTTTGTGATATTGTGATCTCAACGTGGATTTCACATTTCATGGTATCCCTAGTAAGTTTTCCAATGCAAATTCAAATTTAAAAGATGAACAATATGGTGGTGAGAAAACTTTGTATGTATCAAGCATATGACCACACACACACACACAGACACACATGCACGAACACAACAACAATCCAATAATTATAGTGCATCTATTTTTCCAAACCATGCATGTATGACACAAATTCAAAAATACTCCTTCTATTACTAAATATTAGTCTTTTATAGATTTCAACAAGTGACTACATATGGAGCAAAATGAGTGAATCTAGACTCTAAAATATGTCTATATACATCCGTATGTGCCAGTCCATTTGAAGCCTCTAAAAAGACTAATATTTAGGAATGAAGGGAGTAAAATGTAAGACATCCATGGTCCTCAGTTCAATATTTAAAATGAACATGAAACTGAAACATGAATACTAAGTCTAGTACTACAGTACATGCAAATGTTGTGTTTAGGCGGAGGTATGATTGTCGGGGGTCAACCCCTCGACCTTAGATAAAATTGTGGATCTCTGTTTAGGGTTGTTTAGATTATATTTGTCCCCACCCTCCCAACCACCGATTGGTTGTGCACCCCTACCCCTCCTCCCCGGGAGAATATCATGTGCCCCCATACCTTAGATGCTATATGCCAATACGAGTTGCTTGGAGCTTGTAGATCTGAGATATAGCATCTCACATGATGTGTCTTAATATTTTTGCAGGAAACCTTGATGAGTTTGAGAATTGCACACAATTTGTACAAAAACTACTTAGATGCCCTTTGATTCCATATCCAATGACCTCGAAGCTCGTATCACCGTAGCATCTAAGATGAAGGAGGACATCATATTCTCCTGTATGTAAGAATATCATGTGCTACCACACCTTAGATGCTTTGGTGATACAAGCTCTTCGGAGTCGTTGGATTTGTGACCCAACAACTTCTTGGTGGTTCGAATGGTTTTTTGTAGAAAAGCCCCAAAAGAGTTCGGCCACTGCTTACAAGCACAAAGACTGCTCAGATGCCATTGGATCTGAGATCAAACGACCTCCAAGCTCGTATCACCGTAGCATCCAAGCTGCGATAGCACCTTATGTTTTCTCGCACAGGAGAGTATGAGGTGCTCCCGCATCGTAGATTCTATGGTGATACGAGTTCACTGAGATGTAACGGCCCACAGTAGGAGGTTTGAATGTTTTTGCAATATACGACTGATAGAGTTTGGGAAATGCGCAGAAAGTACAAGTACTACACATGTGCCATCTGATCACTTATCATACGACCTAGATGATCATATCACCATAGCGGGTAATTAAGCTACGGGGAGCACCTAATATGAGCACCGGGGAGCCGTTGGATCGAAGATGCAGCGGCACACACGAGGCCTGAATGTTTTATTTGCAAAAAAAACTTTGAAGAGTTTGGAAATTGCGCATAATTACAAAGACTACTCCCAAGCCATTGGATCTCACTTCCAACGGCGTAAAAACTCGTATCACCATAGTATCTAAGCTGCGGGGTGGATGTGATATTCTATGCCGCTGTCATTTTTGTTCGTAAACTTGCAAAATACGTGTAACTCATGTCGTTACTTGTCTAACCGCGCAAAGTGTTTGTTCAAAAAAACCATCCTACACTGAAATATCGGAACAACACACGGGGGTCCCACTTGTCATTAATCAAATTTGGACCTAAAACTAACAAATCTGAAAGACGAGATTCGAACTGGCAACCTGGACTACAAAGCGTAAGTCGATAGCCTGAAAAAACGAACGGTTGTTGGCTTTGTCCCATAACTTGATTTTATACAGTACTTGCGTTGAGTAGAGTAGAGGGAGTGCCTCATCGACACGTGCATGAACGTTGTCTCACTTACTGGTGGGTCCCAGGTCTGCGATCTCAATCTCTCTTCTCTCCATCGTATAACCTTTGCACGGGCACACACAAAGAGCGGCACTAGCTTGCCGTGGTGTTATTACAACTAAAAAAAAGCTTGGAAAATAGAAGAATCGCCTAGAACAAGAGACGTTGTGGCTGGTCGAGACGGAGCTAACCACATCTATCCTTCGTGCCACGTTTGCATGATGAAGCTGTGTGGCTAGTGGGATGTTTTCGACCGACTGGCCAGGTCCCGAGGTCGAACCATAGGTACTATGTCTGATATAGTATATTTTTACACGCACATTTTTCCTCCGTGCCGAGACGTGGAACACCCTACCGTGTGGTTCCGGAGTCCTCCCAGGTGGTGCACACATATATTTTTCCTGACATGGGATGCCCTACCTCACGTTTTCTGGGTCCTCCTCGGTCGTAGTGCTGAAGCAAGTAAATGAGTCGTCAAATCACAAAAGACCACCTTTCCTGCCGAGTACATCAATGAAGCACGGTGACTAGCTAGTTGGGCTATTTCGACCGATTAGCTAGGCCGCCGCCACATTTGTTTTTTCACCCCTTTTTTATCTACTTGCCCGCAGGTAAATTTAAATATCCACCGCGGCGTTGCTCTGGTGTTTGGGTGCGGCAGGATTTTTAATTTTTTGCTTGACGGGACCAGGTGCGACAGGATTTTTAGTTTTTTGATTGACGGGAGCAGGCGCGGCAGCAATTAGTCACGATGACTCCGCCTGTAAAAACCAACTGCTCCCTGATGTGAGAAGTCGACGACTGGTGTTTTACTGTGGTGAAAACCAAAAGATTCCCCCCTCCCTCTGCCTTCCTGTAGATTGCATTGCCTTTCAGCCGTTTCGCCCCCTTTGCTTCCTCTCCCCATTGCTTCTACCTAGTGCCATGGCGGCGCAGCAGATCACGTAGTCCGAGGTGAGGCTCCTGACACAGGAGCTCCATGCCAAGGATGCGAAGCTCAGGGCCAAGGACGTGGAGCTCCGTGAGCTCAAGGAGGAGAGGAGTGCCATGCTCCTCCGTTATGTGCGGGAGTTCATGGAGCTTCAAAAGTGGCAGACGTCCACTACAAAGATGCTCGAGGCGTCGGCGGCGTTGCTGCAGCAAGCGGGAGATACGATAGGCCGTCAGGGGAGCCGGCTGGAGCGCGAGCGGGCCGATCGTGATGAGGTCCAGGATCGCCTCAGCCACTTGGTGAACCAAGTTGCCACGCACGTGTTGCGGCTGCGCGATGCCTACCGTCGTGCCAGCGCGACAATGCCGGACGTTGGGCTAAACCCGTTCGACCACCCGGTTGACTTCAACGAGCTGCGGCGTCCTGACCTAGTCTCCTTCTTCACCTATATCTCCGAGGAGCTGAGCCGTCTCCGTGCGATGGTGGGGGCTGAGCTGGACAAGGAAGGGTTGCGGGCTGCCATCGCCGTTGCCGAGCGAATCCTTTCAGGGTTCCGTCACCGGAATCCATTCGTGCCATTGGACACCGTCTTTGACGAGCTGGCTCCCGTCGACCCGGAGCGGGCTCTGCGGGCGGTTGCACCCTGCATCACCAACGTCATGCGCCTCGAGAAGCAGAGGGACTTTGGTGGTGTTTAGGCGCCCTCTGCATGGGCATGTCCATGTCTCAGCGCAACATGACCGTTGGATCAAACTCAGATCGTGCAGATCAGTCACTGTAGCACAAAGCGTGTGGGTGTGTTTGGTTGCATTCTCATCTTAATATAGTTGTTTCATCTTCATGTATTTTTGTCAACCTACTAGTGTGGACTCATGCACCCTTCATGCACTCTGCCAAACACCCAAAAGTTGGTCGAGAAGGGAACTTTTGCTCCCATCCCGTGCACCCTTCATACACCCTGCCTAACACTATTCGTGCTTCATATGGTTCATGTTTCGTGGAGTACTATAGCACCGTACTCTCCGTGCGCTGTGGACCTAGTTCTGTTAACATTGATCTCACCATTCATTCTCGACCGGACAGTCGAAAAAGCGGTACTATGTTACATATAGGAGTAGTTGACATGCGCATAACATCATTTGTTATCGTCTTATCTTACTACACTAGCAACAAGATTGTGTAGTACTGATGTATGAACCACTGCACATGCCTAGTTGTAGGAGCGCTGTGTATGTTCAAGTGGCTGCCGTGTTTCACACTCCTCCGTCGTAAGAGTAGAAATGCTTGCTGTAATAATTTTTTTCTTCAGAAAAAAGTGGACACGCTCTACCGTGCGGATCCTCCTCTAGCCATGCACTAAATTACTCACTTTCGCCGACGTGTGGGACAGCCAGCACCTGGGTCCACCAGCCATGCACTAAATTACTCCGTAGTAGAGTGACAATAGACTACCTCGATCGAACCGCCGCAGTAATGCCCAATGAGACGTCAAATCACAAAACCCCCTCCTTTCCAGCAGTAAGTTGGACGTACGAAGCAACCATCATTTCACTCTTCTCTCTCAGCTTCCTCTCTTGAAGAAAACCCCCACTCGCTTTGTTTCTCCCTCATCTCGTTCCTCCTTTCACTCTTCTATCTCAGCTTACTCTCTTGGATGGACGCCGGAGCACCGGCCGACGTGATGTCTATGGCTCTGGCCAAAACCGTCGAGGCTCATGGTACGAAGAAGCGCAAGCACCCCGCCGAGACTACCGCAGACAAGCTCAAAGCCATCACCCTGTCCAAGCCCCCCACTATGGGATCCCTCATTAAGCATGTCCAGGTAATGTCTCTTGTTGACGATCTTTTTCTCGATCTTGATCGTGTTTTTTCATCTACCACGCAGTACTAGTACTGGTAGTACAACTTTCTGGGTGATCTTGCATGTGATTTTAGTGTGCCAAATGACGGTTCTAAATTCCTCCTTTGACCAGAACATGCGAGAGGTTGACACTGATTTCTTATAGACTACTTTCAACTACTCCCTCTGTCCCAAATTTCTTGTCTTAGATTTTTCTAGATAAGGATGTATCTAATCCTAAAATGTGACTTGATACATCTGTATCTAGACAAATCTAAGACAAGAATTTTGGGACGGTGGGAGTACTTTATGAACATCAATGCTACCTTTTAAGAGGGTATATTTGCCTCAGTAACTTGTGTTATGGATATTGCATGTAATCCCTCTGCTCTCATGCCTTTGAAGACATGTTCTAGTGTCTTTGTTCACTCATTTCTGTGCGTATATGTAGTCATATATGGAGTATAATATCGAAAATCATCTTATATTTCTGAACGGAGGTAGTAATAAAATATGGTTTCTGTTTGAATTAGAACCAGGTCCGCGGTGGAGACGAAGTTCTCAAAGTCATGCCGTGTGAACTGGAAGACCTGATGATGAGTTCTACTGCTGAACTATCCAGCAGCTGTGTCCTTGTCGCCACGTGTCCTGAACTAGTGTTTTCCTGTAGCATTGTTGTCAGGCGTGTTCTCGAGGATGTACTTGACGACAACAATTTCCTGGCTGTGCCTTCGATTACGAATGGTGTGGTTCTTGTAAAGCTTCCCAACAAATCTGATGGCATGTCTTCATCATCATGTTTATGAGTGGAAAGACCACTCCGTTAGGTTCTCCAAGGTTGACAAGATGGTGATGGTGCATGTAGACATCTCACACGAAGTCCATGGCCTAGTCAGTTATGCGGGGTTCATCCCGTAGGTCGGTGGCAAGAAATAGTCTGCAGAGTTTAGTTAGTGCAACTTTGCTTGTCTATAGTAAGTACTATTGTTCAGTACTTGATTTGTGTTTGTGAACCCTATATTGTTTATTAGTACTGCCGCTTTTGGTGTGTGGTCAGTCCTGAGAACGGTCTATGTTAATGTCTGTCCACTCAATTCAGTCTGTATATTTTGAAGTATCCAGATCATATTTTTTGTGAGGACGGTTTATCAATTATGGTTACACTCCAATATCTGTATGCATTGCAGGGTTTATCGCACCCACCAGGATTTCCAGTCCCATGGATGTTCGGTCCATACGATTTGTCACGACCTTTGGACTGTCCTGCTTGTGGGAGTAGGCGGGGCCCCTGCATGCCACGCGTAGTTGGATGATCAATCTTCTGGTAGGATTCATTCGTGTCACATCAAGTAAATCTTATTGATTTGCTGTCTAAACCTTATTGATTTAATGTCATGTTTTCTTTCTTTTCCTGCAATTTTACGATGCAAGTTTTTCCATGTGACATTCATCACAGAATAAACCGTTTGGTTTGCTCTACGATGGCTATTTTTGCAGGTTTCACTTCTTATGTCGTGTCAGTAATGAAGGCACTGTCCATCACTTATATTACTGGAAAAAATTGGATCAGTCTGTTGTCTGAGTACAAGCTGAATCCCTATGATGAACTGCAGTTTGGTTTAACAAAAACGCCACAATTAGTCCTTCTCGCGTTTAAAAGAAATGAAGAAAAAAATTGGATCACGGTCACGGATCCTAGTCAAGTTAGAAAGCTGATCATAGTAGACCAGACACGATCGCCGCTGTCTCGCACAGATCGAGCACTGGCAGTTGCTCTAGCACTGATAGCGGCAGCAGCTCAGTCTTATCCAGCTGAGGATTCGGCACCGATCGCGTCAGCGGATCAGTCTGATCTACCGGAGGATCGGGCATCGACACCGGCACCTGCTCCGACACCGGCACCAGCTCTACAAGGAGCACCATCTTCGGCAGCAGTAGTGGCTTCGGCACCTGCACCAACACTTGCACTTGCATCTGCTCCGGCCCATGCAATTGCACCAGCAACAGACTAGGCTGCAGTTCGCACTTCATATACCAAAGTCCTTACAAAAACCGACATGCCCACCTTCTTGGTAAGCATTGGCCGCCCAAGTGCTTCGTTCTTTTTTCTTTCCATGTTGTTTCACATGATTCACTGTGTTGATCTAACTGTTTGGGTATGTCTTCTTGTTTGCAAAGAGAGAATTCCTAGAGCAACGAGGGAGTCATTCAACAATCCCGGCGACCGCGGCCAAGTTTCTCTTACCATGCACAACCTTGGTGTGATGTACCTGCTCAATATACCGTAAGTACAAAGGATGGTCACATGATGATTGATGCTAAAGGATGGTCAAGGTTCAAATCTAAATCATATCTTGCGCTAGGGGATGATGTCAAAATCGAACTTTCTCGGCAAGGAGAGCTGGTCCAAATCAACTTTGAAATTCTTCAGTAGCAGCACGCAACTGTTGAACTGATCTATCCTCCGAGAGATTTTGATGTAATAATCTAGCATGGTGAAGCAAGTGTCCTATGTGTATAAGTAGTACGACAGTATTATTTATCACATGGTATATCGTTGATAGAATTGCAACTCTGATTGCTAGTTAGGAACTGTCATTCGATTTCATTCCAATAGCTGCCGTGCTTTATTCAATTTTGTGTATTCGCCTTGCGACATCATCTAAAACCAGCATCATCCCGATCGCTTGCAATATGAAAAGCGCTGAGGTAGAACACATGGGCCCCCAAACATGCAGGGTCCACCTGCGACCCAAACTCCAGAACCGTGAGCCTATCTGAGTATTATATTCTCGGCTGAACCCCCATAAAAAAATCTGAACCCCCATAATGCCCGTGCATTGCAGAGGGAGTATATTTCTTGGCAAGGTGAGCCTGTGATATAAAAGATTTGTATATTTCTTTACAGAGGGAGTATCTCTCTGTCAAAAAATATATTTATGTGTAACTAGTTACTCCTGTCTTTCTACTTCCTTTCGCTGATATGTGGGGCAACCGGCAACGGGGTCCATGTGCCATATGCACAAATTAGAGTGCACAACTTCACGGTAGACACACCCCGGTCGTAGCGCCGCAGTAATGCCTAATGAGCCGTCAAATCACAACCCCCCTTTCTAGCTTTAGTGGTAAGTTGGACGGACGAAGCGGCAATATTTCACTGGGCCTGAATCCCCTTCTCCCTCGTCTGCTGGTTCAGAGAAAACCCCCTCTCGGCTATTGCATAGGGTTTTCTCATGGAGATCCAGGTACGAATTCTTCATCCATCCCCGATAAATCCAAGTCCCTTGGTCGCAGGTAATCCTAGGATAGCAGCCGCCGCCGTTGATGCATTTTTCTTCCTTCTGAATCTAGTGTGCTTCATTTGCAGTGCCCAAAGTGCGAGTACCCTACAGGTTTCTGCACCCTCGGCGAGATGCCACACTTGTTCCTTCTCATCCTAACACAACATTTTGAAATGCACACAGTATGTCCCTAGAATCCTCTTTTCTATCCGGGAGGGTGGGGTTTTTTTGAACATGCTGTGTTCTCATATTATTTTTCCTGCAGTGTATTATTTGCTCTGCCAGAACACATGTACTCAAGATGTTCGGCCTTGCCATAATTGAATACACTAGTTTAATGGTCACAGTGAAGACAAGCCATGGATATAAGTTCCGAGTTGGGTTCTTGAACCAAGAAGATCGCTGCTTTTTCTATGGCCGAACTTGGATAAACTTTCTCAAGTGTTACACACTGAAAGTTGGTGCACGAATGTTGATGGAAATAGCAGAACCTGGTCTCATCTTCACTACGATCTTCCACCCCGACGTCGTTCCAATTGTTCATCCATGTTAGTTTTGTATCTGGTTCTTGCTTGTTGCCTCGATTACTTCTTAATCCACCTATTCTGTCTAACTAATCATGATTTAACTTTAGAAGTAGCAATGAATCTCTCACGAAGATGCTACTTCTAACTAATATTTTCTTATAATTGGTGGCACGTGTAGGTTTTTTCAGAGTTAAGAAGTCTGCTCGTTTGTTACTCTGTAATAACTCGGCTGTTACTAATGGCACTGAACTTGACTGGATCGACATCCACAAGCTCCAACACTTTATTGATAGTCTTGAGGTCCTTGTGGGGCATTTCAATGGTGGAAGGCCACGTGGGATATGTGTGCCACTGCTGCACTCGTTGAACAGGTCCAACTGTGTCGAGAAACTTATGGTACGAGCTGTTTTCTGTTATATATGTTGTTAATAAACTATTGCTTATACACAGTTTTACAGATGTGATCTTCTTGAAACAGGAACTGCCGAGTTCTATTGTTCCTATACAGATGGCTGGCCATGGTCGGGTCAGACTTGCGCTTGGTCACAACATGATGTTTATGTCGACCTACTCAATTCCCCTTGGAGGTGAAAAGATACTTATTCATGGGTGGTCTCAAATAATGAAGGCCCATCCATCTTGGAGAATAGGACAGAAGATTATGTTCATGCTTTTCCATGGCTCTAAAGCGAATATCCTGTTTATTGACCACGTTGCGAGATGAAGCCGCTTTCAGAAGGTTGTGGATGTGCGGGGTGGCACCTGGGCCTTGTCCTGGGGTTTGGCGGCCTCACCCTTGGTTAACTGTAGGCAATGTAGCACTGTTCGAGGCGTGCTTTGTATGGTTGAACCTGTATAAGTACTCATACTGCTTTCAGCTTTGGTTGTTAAGTGCCCCTGCTGGTTTCAGTTAAGGTTGTTAAGTACTCCTGCCGCTTTTACAGTCTATCGTGTTTCTTCAGTCCTGTCTTCCTCCAGCCGCCAAAACCAAACCAGCGCCGGCGGGGCCGCCTGCTTCCGCCTCCCACGGGTGGCTGCGCCTCAGCGCATGCATCGCCGCCCCACCGTCTCCAAAATCGTTAACGCCGACGTCCTCCGTGCGCTTTGGTGCGCTCGCCGCGGCGCCGTCCTCTCGCATTGTCAACATGGTCAACAAACAACAGGAATCGGCAGAAGTACGTGGAGAGGATGACAGTAGGGGCCCACCACGTCAGCGTATGGAAAAATAAAATGCTTCCTCCTAGTGTTTTCCCGACATCTGGGACCCACGACATTGTGAGCGTATATAGTCAATAGATAAGAGAACAACACAAGATCGGCTGACACCTAGGACGTAGCTACTCGAGCAGTATTTTTTTGGTTTGGTATAGTTGAGACGGAGTAGGGTTTGAACTGGGCCGTGGCTCGTCTAGCCCAGGCTTATATTTTATGTTCACCATGTGACCAGCCCAGCTATTTTTTCTTTGTGAAAATGACCCCAGTTTATTTTTTTGAAGAATAACCAATCCAGGACTACTTATTTTTCTACGCCCTGATAGGCTGCAACTCTTTCAAGACGCCTGCAAATCTTGAAAGTAATATGAAATGGGTTGTAAATATAAAAACAGATGACAAATTGGCAATTACTTTATAATTTCTGAATTTTTTCACATTTTCATATTCCTATTTCACTGGGAATTAACCTAATTTAAATATATCTTCAAAGTACTTTAAACCTGGCTCAACATTTCGGTATTAAAAATAGTTTGGAACCCACAGAAATATGCGAAATTGGCCCTGGCCAACCAAAAAAACGACTGCAATAAATTGCATAAGAAGTTGCCATGAGCTATATATAAATTATTAAAAAAAGAGGGAGTGGTCTGACTTGTGGTCCTGTTTAGTTGACGCATATGCAAGATTTTTTTAGTTATTATATACGTCAACGAATCATTCTAGCAGACGTAACCGTTGGATGTCAATCCAACGGCCGTCATGTTTCTTCAATCTCTGATCTTCTTGCTCCAGCCGCCAAAGCAGCACCGGCGGGACCGCCTACTCCCGCTTCCCGTGGCCGGCTGTGCTGCCGCGCAGGCCTCAACGCCCCCTACTACTCCCACCGCTGGCCAGGGCATCCCTCTACTCACCCACACCCCCTGTTATTCTGTGGCGACGGCAGCCTCGCACCGCAGCCGAACCGGTGAACCCTCGTACTCCTCTCCGCGCGGGCTTCCACTGCCGCGTCTTTCCCGGCTCCGCGTCGTCCCCTTCCTAGGCCTTGCCGTCGTCCACCGCCGTGGTGCTCTCGGCGCGGCGTGGTCAATGTGGTCAACGACCGACTTCCATCGGAAGAGTACTGTACGTGGAGAGGCTGACAGCTGGGTCCACGGCAGCTGCAAGGAAGTGCCTCCTTATTACGCGGAAAATAATTATTCCTCCACCTGACAGCAAGGACCTACCGGACGGGCCACCAGTATTTCGCGAAAAAAAGCGTTTCCCCTTATCTGCTGGGACCCACAGGACGGGCCACCGTATTTCGCGAAAAAAAAATGTTCCCCCCGCTGTCAGCTCGGACCCACCGGAAGTGCCTCCTTATTATGCACAAAAAAATGAATACCCCCTGCTACCTGGGACCCACCTTGGTGGGAAGCTGACTTGTGGGCCTACTAAGTAGACTGGGACGGAGGCCTTTGTCAACTTTAGTCAATATATGAACGATTCTAGCTCTAGTGACCGTACGATCTCCATCCAACGGCCGTAGTGCTTCTTCAACCTCTGGTCTTCGTGCTCCAGCTGCCCAAAGCAGCGCTAGTCGTGCCGCCTGCTCCTGCTGCCCGTGGCCGGCTATGATGCCGCGGAGGCTTCACCGCCACCTACTACTCCCACCGCTGGCCAGGCCATCCCTCTACACAGCCACACCCCCTGTTATTCTTCGGCGATGGCAGCCTCACACTTCAGCCGAACGAGTGAACCCTCATACTCCTCTATGCGTGGGCATCCACTGCCGCGTCTTCCCCAGCTCCGTGTCGTCCCCTTCCTAGGCCTCGTTGTCGTCCACCGCCCTGGTGCTCTCGGCACAGCATGGTCAACGTGGTCAAGGAACGGCTTCCATTGGACGTGGACTGTATGTGGAGAGGCTGACAGCTGGGTCCACGGCCGCAGCAAGGAAGTTCCTCCTTATTATGCACAAAATAATTATTCCTCCACCTAACAGCGGGCACCCACCGGACGGGCCACCGTATTTTGCAAAAAAAACGTTTCCCCCTGACTACTGGGACCCACCAGCTACATCTTCGCACGCAAGGAAGTGCGTCCGAAAAAAATGATTCGCCCCCCTGACTGCTGGGACCCACTAGCTACATCTTCGCACACAAGGAAGTGCGTCCGAAAAAAAACAATTCGCCCCCCTAACTGCTGGGACCCACCAGCTACATCTTCGCACACAAGGAAGTGTGTCCGGGCAAAAAAAAACGGTCCCCCTGGCTGCTGGGACCCAACAACTACATCTTCGCATGCAAGGAAGTGCGTCCAGAAAAAAAACAAAACAATTCGCCCCCCTGACTGCTAGGACCCAGCAGCTACATCTTCGCAGGCAAGGAAGTGCCTGACAGTCGGGACCCACCTGGTCGAAGCGTACGTAGTGTTGTCATTCTGGTCGCGAACGTGTACATACATATATATTGGTCGATGTAGAGGCGCGCACGTGTCGTAGTAGAGTCGCGTACGTGTCGTAGTAGAGGCGCGCACGTAGCATGTACACGTACGTACAGCGGCCAGGGTGCAAGAAAGAAAATACGGCCACGTATGTACATACGGGCAGGGTCTCGAACGCCTACTCGCGCATATGTACGGCCAGGGATCGTGTACATGGCTGGGTCGGAACGAAGAAACAGCGTCGTCGTCGTGTTCATGGGGAGGCAACAGAATGCGTCGTGTTCATGGGGAGGCAACGGAATGCGTCATGTTCATCGGGAGGCAACGGAACGCATGGGAGCCAACCGGCTGGGTCGGAATGGAATGCGTGGTCGTGTTCATCGGGAGGGCCTGGACGGAACAGGCGATGGAAACGAGGCCTGGCGTCCCGCAAAAGGAGGACGGCCTTGTGTTCGACCGGCCATGTTCGAAACGGGATCCTGTTCATCGGGAGGGGTTTGGCGTACCGCAAAACGGAGGAAACGGACCTCCTACAGTCGAAACAGGGGTCATGTTTTGTAACGCCCCAAGACCGGAGTTGCAGATGCCTTCCTGGGTTTCTGGGTTTCGTCGTGTGTTTTGTTTGGTTCGTTGCATCATGTGCATTGCATCATGTCATCATGTCATCATCTCATAAATCTTTTGTAACTCAACTAAATAAATTACATGGATCTTCGGTCCATTTAAATCGAGGAAAATCACATGGTGATTCTCTTTATAACATATCCTCCCAATATTAGGGAGCTAAATAAAAATATTCCACTCGTTTGGAATTACCGCAAACACACTTGCAAAATATCCCAATGCCTTTGTCCGATGCATCATCTCCTTCTCTTTTCCTTCTAGTTCCTTTCTTTTGCAAGTGCCACTTTCCCCTTCTCTATTAATGTTCATTCTTTTCCTATAAATTCTCGACCATGCCCTCAACCTCTCTGTCAAATTTCAGATCCTTTGGAGTTGTTTTGGTCAGGTTCAAAAATGCCTCAAGTTTGAATCACATTTAAACTTGTTTTATTTTTCTACCTCTAAAGATATCCAAGGCAATTTTATCAAATAGAGTCTAGTTCCATGAGTTTGAGGATATTTTATATCCGAAAAACTTCTCTTCTAGCTCCCTGACCTTTTTCTTTTATTGAAACTGTTTATTTATATAAACAGAGGGTAATGAAAAGGAAAAGGTTTCCTGGACTGGGCCTCCCTAGGCAATTTTCCGCGCCGGCCCACCTGGATCACCCGCACCCAGGCCGGCTTCCAAGGCCACTTATCCTAATCCTAGGCCCAGCCTCTCGCTCCCCACTCCCTTCCCTCGTCTTCCCACCAGCGCCACCAGGAGAGGCCCGATCTCCATCTCCTGGCCGATGCCCTCCTCGTTCGGTCGTTCCCACCTGCGCCTCCCTCTCTCTCGCTCGCAGCGCCCTCTCCCTCGATCTCCTCCTTCCCTGCTTCGCTAGAGAGAGGAGCGAGGCACCACGCCCTGCCGTCCCCGCTCCGCTCCATCCAGCCCCGCACGCGTCAGGGAGACGCCGCCAAACTCCGCCCCTGCAGCTTCTCCTCTTCCGCCAGGAGCTTGCGGAGCCGGGCGGCCATTCCCGCCTCAACGTCGCTGTCCTCCATGGCCGCTGCCCCTGCTGCGCCTCGTCGCCGGAGACCCGTTCCTCTACCGTGGCCTCCCTTCACCAGCGTCGCGCCTCCGTCGCCCGGCGAGCTCCGCCACCAGCCGTGCCAACGAGCTTGCCGCTGTCGTCCGCCTCGTCGTGTTCCCCTCCACCTCCAGCGCGCCAAGTTCATCGTCGTTCTCGCCTGCGACCTCAGCATGGCACAGCTGCCTCGCTGTAGCTGCTGCTTCGCTGTTCAGTGCCGCTGCGCCTTCGTTCTGTCACCTGTTGAAGGAGACGAGCAGCAGCCAAGCCCCATCGATCTCATACACAAGCTGCCCGAGTCCTTGTCCAGAGCCGCCCAAGTCGTCGCCTCTTTGCGCCATGCAGTGTTACCGTGGATGCATGCACCCCCGGATCGGAACCGCAAGCACCAAGTACACCACCCGCAAGACCCGCACTCCGAACGCCAAGAACTACTACAAACCCGAAGAACTCGGATACATCAAGTCCCTGAGGAGACCCATTTTTTCGTCAAGTTCGACTACATTATGACATGCCAAGTACCTCTAACACCTTCTTTGGAACCCTAAGATCGCCAAGTACCTCGACACCCGGCGCCTGGAACGACTACCGTCGCCACGAGAACGTCTACTTCCCACAACGAACCGTGAACATCTACTTCCTCTACCGTTGCGAGAACGTCTACTTCCACTACGTCCCCTCGAACCCGAACCGTCTCGTTTGCTCACTTCGAAGGTATAACCGCCGGAACGATGCCCGTGAATGAATGCATGTTGTATGTGATACACCCTTGTTCGATAATGTCGCCCCTCTTTTGCCTTGCCACTAACCTGTGGGAACCCGGTAACCGGGAGCACCCCACCTTCTATCGCATGTCACGCTCCCGTCGCACTTCCTTTGCACCGGGATCTCAATCGAGTTACCGGAACCGGAACGTTGCCGTGGCACCGTTTCGTTATCGTTGCCGTGGCTCCCCTTTTCATTTCCAACACGATGACGAATGCTTCTTAATATGCTCTTGTCAACATTTCTTATAATTGCATAAAACTTGAGCATGTCATCTGCATCATGTTAACAACATTAAGTTGGTTTAAAGTTGTTGTTTACATTAAATTACTAATGCATATGGGGATTTACCGGATGCGTTGTTTGTTATATCTGGCCCCATTTAAATTGTTTAGATGGTATAGTTTTGTTATGTTTCACCTCTTGACATGCTTAACAACATTTAATATTGTTGACTACATAAACGAGATCGAACTAAATAACTTGAATGTGGTGTTTCGTCAATATGCAACGGAGTTGCATATTGTGATCCACTTAAATTTGTAGGATTGTGTGTGCACTTTGCCATGCCATGCTTCATTAAACTGGACGTGCTTCATACTTGATTGTGCATCATGCCATGTCTATGTGGTGGTTGTTTACTATGTTGTGTGCTTCTTTCCGGTGTTGCTTCTTCGGGTTGGTTCCGATAACGTCACGTTTGTGAGGAACCATTCGTCTACGTCCGTTTGTCTTCTTCATGGACTCGTTCTTCTTCCTTGCGGGATTTCAGGCAAGATGATCATACCCTCGAAATCACTTCTATCTTTGCTTGCTAGATGCTCGCTCTTTTGCTATGCCTATGCTACGATGCCCACCACTTGCTTATCATGCCTCCCATATTGTTGAGCCAAGCCCCTAACCCACCTTGTCCTAGCAAACCATTGTTTGGCTATGTTACCGCTTTGCTCAGCCCCTCTTATAGTGTTGTTAGTTGCAGGTGAAGATTGAAGTTCGTTCCTTGTTGGAACATGGAGATGTTGTTCCTTGTTGGAACATGTTTACTTGTTGGGATATCACAATATCTCTTATTTAATTAATGCATCTATATACTTGGTAAAGGGTGGAAGGCTCGGCCTTTTGCCTAATGTTTTGTTCCACTCTTGCCGCCCTAGTTTCCGTCATATCGGTGTTATGTTCCCGGATTTTGCGTTCCTTACGCGGTTGGGTAATAATGGGAACCCCTTGACAGTTCGCCTTGAATAAAACTCCTCCAGCAAGGCCCAACCTTGGTTTTACCATTTGCCACCTAGCCTTTTTCTTTCCCCTTGGGTCGGCCAGCCCAAGGGTCATCTTATTTTAACCCCCCGGGCCAGTGCTTCTCTAAGGGTTGGTCCAACCTAGAGCACCGTGCAGGGCCATCCCTTGGCAACTTGGGTTACGTCGGCTCCTGTACGCTTGGCTTATCCGGTGTGCCCTGATAACGAGATATGTGCAGCTCCTATCGGGATTTGTCGGCACAGCGGGTGGTCTTGCTGGACTTGTTTTACCATTGTCGAGGATGTCTTGTAACCGGGATTCTGAGTCTGATCGGTTCTTCCCTCTAGAAGGAATATCCTTCGTTGACCGTGAGAGCTTGTGATGGGCTAAGTTGGGACACCCCTGCAGGGATTTGAACTTTTGAAAGCCGTGCCCGCGGTTATGGGCAGATGGGAATTTATTAATGTCCGGTTGTAGAAAACCTGAAGTTGACCTTAATTAAAATACATCAACCGCGTGTGTAACCGTGATGGTCTCTTCTCGGTGGAGTCCGGGAAGTGAACACGGTGTTGGAGTAATGCTTGACGTAGGTTGTTAGAGGATCACTTCTTGATCATAGTTTTTCTCTCCTTTGGAGTTGTTTTGGTTAGGTTCAAAAATGCCTCAAGTTTGAATCACATTTAAACTTGTTTTATTTTTCTACCTCTAAAGATATCCAAGGCAATTTTATCAAATAGAGTCTAGTTCCAGGAGTTTGAGGATATTTTATATCCGATCGGGACGATCGGGGATCTATGTAGCATTTGGGGTAGTCTTCTTTTATTTTGGTTTCGTAGTCGGACCTTGATTGTATTTGGATGAATGTAATGCTTTATTCATGTATTGTGTGAAGTGGCGATTGTAAGCCAACTATGTTACTCTTTCCCTTATGTATTACATGGGTTGTGTGAAGATTGCCTCACTTGCGACATTGCTTTCAATGCGGTTATGCCTCTAAGTCGTGCTTCGACACGTGGGAGATATAGCCGCATCGAGGGCGTTACATGTTGATCAGGAGGGGTGTGGCGTACCGCAAAATGGAGGAAATGGACCTCCTACGGTCGAAACAGGGGTCCTGTTGATCGGGAGGGGTGTGGCGTACCGCAAAACGGACGAAATGGACGTCCTACGGTCGAAACGGGGGTCCTGTTCATCGGGAGGGGTTTGGCGTACCGCAAAACAGGACTCCACGGGATACTATTCATCTCCACCGTCGACCTCCGCCAGCCTCCACGGGCTACCGTCGACCTCCTCCAGCCTCCACGGGCTCTTGTTCATCCAGCCTCCACCGCACGCTACTCCACCAGCTAGTGTTCAACCACCCCTCCACGGGCACCCCTCCACCGTCTACTGTTCATCCAGCCCTCCACACCACGGGGTCCTATTCAACCACCCCTCCACGGGCACCCCTCCACCGTCTACTGTTCATCCAGCCCTCCACCACACCACGGGGGACCATTTATCCAGATGCAAATGCCACCGCTCACTGTTCATCCAAAGCCCCCCGCAACACTCACTGTTCATCCCAGAGGCAGCATCGATCGGCTTCAGTTAGCAGCAGTAGCGAAGGAATCACTCGATCGGGTTCAGTTAACATCCATCGATCGATCGATCAGGTTCAGTAACACGTAGCCTGAAGTGCAATCACTCGGGTTCAGTTAGAGCCCAACGCCTCGCTCGGGTTCAGTTAGAGCCAACGCCTCGCACACACGCGCGTACGTGTACGAGAGAAACAAGCATCGCTCGGCCCCCGACCTCCCACCGTAACCGGGAACTCCCCGAAATTTTCCTCCCCTCGCTTCTACCATGGTTTTTTCCATCATGGACGGCCCAAAGAATGTCATGCAGCTGCGTCTCCGGCCTGCCCAGGATGAAAAGCCCATTTTCTGTCATGATTTTTTGTCATAGAAGTAGGAGCCCACCACATCTATGATGATACTGGGTTTTCTCACAATTATCGTCATAGAAGTGCCATATGTATGCCAAAAAAATTTTTCGTTCTGCCCAAAATGTCACGGATGTGTCTTTTTTTGTAGTGACATGAGAAGAACTTCCAGCCCAATGACCCCCAAAACAACAAGAACAAACCTCAGGGGAAAGGCAAGTTTGATGCAAAGAACAAGCCGTCACATTCTAACAACTTCAAGAAGTCTCATAACGGGAACGGATACAAACCTCAATTTTGGTAGCACCGCACAAAATTTATATGGTTGCATCTACCTGCTGTCAGCTAACCTCATGGTGCTCCAGGTATTCCTACATTCGTTACTAGGTACAATGACCACCGCAAGATGAAATAAGCTTATTCATATGTTGACTTGCTGATTGCAGTGCAGAACGATCATGTGATGTGTGGAGGAGCAAATAAGCAGTGCAGCCAAAGGTGGAAATCAACTAAGGACTTATGAAATTATACATAATCTTCCTCAAGCAGGTCAGTATCCCCTTCGTCCAGATGATCGTGTTTTGTCATGCCGAGCTATTGATATGTGCTACTGTTTTGCAACACCGTTTAAGTATAGCTATTGTTTTTCTATCTTTTCAGATTTAGGACAATGAAGATGATTTCAGGGGAACTGCACAATATGGACTCATGTTGAGTCATCTCTATTGCCTCATGTGTTTGCTGCAAATGTGTCAACATCAATTGCAAGATGAGGCAGCTAGCTAGCTGTGGAGTTGCCAACATGCTCAAAGTGCTCGCAACATTGAGAAGAAACAAGCATGCCCAGGAAATTAATGCGTGCGCAAGGAGGCCCTTTGCTCAGAGAAGCATCGACCAATTTTCTTTATTTCCACACCTTCTCACAGCTTTGTATTGGTTATAGTATGGTGAATCATTGAGATGCATAAACATGCTGAACTTTTGTTTTTCTGAATGTTAGTATGCATACCGTATCTTCTGAAGCTTAGTTTAATGTGAATGTTTACTAGCATGTGAACCTTCACAATCTAGTAAGTATATTGTAGGCCTGTTATTTGACACCTCACTTTGCCGCGCTATGCGACCAGTGTGAGTGTCTGCATCCAGTACCACATCCTCTAATTTGGTGGATGCCTGAAAGTGCAACTATCCCTAGGTGGTTTTGGTAATTCATAACAACATATAGCTCATTGAGCTAATGCTATTCCAAGATGATTATTTCAGGAAAGCTCAATGATTGGCATGGCATGGATGTGAAAGTGGAACCCTCAAAATGCTAAGGACAAAGGATTGGCTCAAGCTTGAAAGCTCAAGACTCCTCATTTTATATTTTAGTGATCCAAGATCACATTGAGTCTTTAGGAAAAGCCAATACTATCAAGGAGGGATGAGGTGTTGCTTAATGAGCCTCTTGCTTCATGTGCTTAGTGATATGCTCCAAAACCCTCAACTACTTTCCCATATCCACATATGACCTAAACCCTAAGCCAAACTCGGTCCTACGAATTCTTCCTATCCGGCACCACCGAGTTTCACTTGTCATTAGCCACTGCCAAACCCTAGCAATTCGGTCCTACCGATAGGGATCTTGGTCTCACCGAGATGGGGTTGCAAACTCTCTGTTTCCCTTTCATAACTTTTCGGTCCCACCGAAAGAGCGAATCGGTCCCACCGAGATTGCAATGTAAACTCAGTGTTTCCCCTTTGTAACTTTTCGATCTCACCGAGTTCCACTCGGTCTCACCGAAAGAGCAAATCGGTCCCACCGAGTTTGCCTGACCAACTCTCTGGTTAGCTAATTACCAAATTCGGTCTCACCGAGTTTGTGTAATCGGTCTCACCGAGATTACGTTATGCCCAAACCCTAACCATATCGGTCCTACCGAGTTGCATGTCAGTCCCACCGAAAATCACTAAAGGTCACTAGGTTTACATTTTCGGTCCGACCGAGTTTGTTGATTCGGTCCCACCGAGATTGGAAAACTGTGTGTAACGGTTGGATTTTGTGTGGAGGCTATATATACCCCTCCACCTTCTTCTCATTCGATGTGAGAGCCATCAGAACACACACACCATTCCAACTCATATGTTCTGAGAAAGAACCACCTACTCATGTGTTGAGACCAAGACGTTCCATTCCTACCATATGAATCTTGATCTCTAGCCTTCCCAAGTTGCTTTCCACTCAAACCCTCTTTCCACCAAACCCAAATCCTATGATAGAGAGTTGAGTGTTGGGGAGACTATCATTTGAAGCACAAGAGCAAGGAGTTCATTACCTACACACCATTTGTTACTTCTTGGAGAGTGGTGTCTCCTAGATTGGCTAGGTGTCACTTGGGAGCCTCCGACAAGATTGTGGAGTTGAACCAAGGAGTTTGTAAGGGCAAGGAGATCGCCTACTTCGTGAAGATCTACCGCTAGTGAGGAAAGTCCTGTGTGGGCGATGGCCATGGTGGGATGGACAAGGTTGCTTCTTCGTGGACCCTTTGTGGGTGGTTGCTTCTTCGTGGACCCTTCGTGGGTGGAGCCCTGTGTGGACTCGCGCAACCGTTACCCTTGGGTGGAGCCCTGTGTGGACTCGCACAACCGTTACCCTTCGTGGGTTGAAGTCTCCATCAACGTGGATGTAGGATAGCACCACCTATCCGAACCACGGGAAAAACATCCGTGTCTCCAATAGCGTTTGAATTCTCCAAACCCTTCCCTTTACATTCTTGCAAGTTGCATGCTTTACTTTCCGCTGCCAATATACTCTTTGCATGCTTGCTTGAATCATGTGATGATTGCTTGACTTGTCCTAAATTAGCTAAAATCTGCCAAGAACTAAAATTGGGAAAAGGTTAAATTTTTATTTGGTCAATTAGTCTAATCACCCCCCTCTAGACATACTTTCGATCCTACAAGTGGTATCAGAGCTTTGGTCTCCATTTGCTTGATCTCCATAGCTTTTGGTGGCCATAGCCTTGGTTTCACAACCTAGGAGAGTATGGCGTCTAGCGAGGGAAATTATCACTGTAGAGGTCCTTACTTTGATGGTACTAATTTTGCTAGTTGGAAGCATTAAATGAAAATGCATATTCTTGGACATAACCCCGCTGTTTGGGCTATTGTGTGTGTTGGTTTGCAAGGTGACTTCTTTGATGGGAGAGAACCGAACCGTGAAGCTACCGCGGATGAGTTGAAGATGTTGCAATACAATGCTCAAGCTTGTGATATTCTCTTCAACGGATTGTGCCCCGAAGAATTCAACAAAATCAGTCGTCTTGAGAATGCAAAGGAAATTTTGGACACTTTGATTGATATGCACGAAGGTACCGACTCCGTCAAGAAATCCAAGTTGGATGTGCTTCAAAGCCAACTTGACAAGTTCAAGATGAAGGATGGTGAAGGTGTCGCTGAAATGTACTCTAAGCTTGCTCTCATCACAAATGAGATTGCCGGCTTAGGAAGTGAAGAGATGACCGATAAATTCATCATCAAGAAGATTCTAAGAGCCTTGGATGGAAAATATGATACCGTGTGCACATTGATCCAAATGATGCCCAATTACAAAGATCTCAAGCCAATGGAAGTGATTGGAAGAATTGTTGCTCATGAGATGTCACTTAAGGATAAAGAGGAACTTCACAACAAATCAAGTGGTGCCTATAAAGCCTCATGTGAAGCCCCTACATCATCAAGTGAGAAACAAGACTTCAATGAAGAATTGAGCTTAATGGTGAAGAACTTCAACAAGTTCTACAAGAGTAGAAGCAAAGATAGAAGCTTCAAGTCAAGGTCCTACAATGACAAAATATCTTCTAGTCGAGAGCAAAACTGCTACAATTGTGGAAGACCCGGACACTATTCCAATGAGTGTACGGCTCCCTACAAGAGAAGAGAATATTCTCCAAGAAGAAGAAGCAAAGAATCACCACCAAGAGAGAGAAGGAGTAGAGATGATCGTTATGAACGAAGATACTCACGGAGAAGCAAGGATTCGGGAAGGAAAGAAAAATCATCAAGGAGCTACACAAGAAGAAGACATCAAGCTCATGTTGGTGAATGGGTATCCGGCTCCGACTCCGACAGCCACTCCGAGAGAAGTTATCACTCCGACTCGGAAGATACTCAAGATGAAGGTGTTGCCGGTCTAGCACTTGTGTCAACCAACTCCTACGACATATTTGACTCACCAAATGAGGGAATTGGAAGATGCTTCATGGCCAAAGGTCCTAAGGTAACACACCCCGAGTATGTTGATTTCAATAGTGATGAAGATGACTTGTTAGGTGATGATTTGCTTGTTGACAACTCTAGTGATGAATACTATGATGAAAGACAAATTAATCATGCTAATCAAGATAAAACGAATGACAATGATAAGGAGAAGATTGAGGCTCTAACTAAAGAACTAAAAACTCTTAAGTTAGCTCATGACACTATCTTCGAAGATCATCGAGAACTTTTAAGAGCTCATGAGAAATTGCGCTTTGAAAAGCTCAATCTTGAGCAAGAGCATGAGTTCTTAAAAGAAATCAATGATGATCTCCGCAAGAAAAGTTCTTCTTACATTGCCAAGCATTTACTCTTATCCACTTACATGCCTCAAGTCAAGTCTAACAAGAAAGATTCTTCCTCTAGTAGTAACAATGATCATGCTAAATCCAATGTTGTTACTTCTAGTAGCTCTCTTGATTCCACTAATGATTCTCTTAGCCAAGTTACACTTGAGCAAGAAAATAGCTTATTGAAGGGAATTATAGAGAAAGGAGTGTACAAAAGCCTTGCCGGGAGTAAGCAATTCGAGGAAATTGTGCGCAAGCAAGGAATGCACCGGAAGAATCAAGGTGTTGGTTTTGAACGAAAGTTCAATGCCAATGGAGTTGAGTGGGAAGAAGATCAATACCCCAAGACAAAGTTTGTCCCTCAACAAGAGAAGTATGCTTCTTTCAAGGGGACACAAGCTCAAGATGATCTTCCACCACAAGACTACAAGCAAAAAGGCAAGGACAAGCTTCAAGAGGAAATTGATGCATTTGAAGAAGCTCCTAAGACCTTAGTCAAGTGGATTCCCAAGACTACTTCAAGTTCCACTTCATCAAGTACGACTACAACTCCAAGGATTCCCATCAAGATGATGTGGATCCAAAAGAAGAAGAACTAGAGAGTTCTTGAGGGTGACTCCGCCAACATACTTCACTCTTATCATTTTGGCAAGAACAAGTGCAATCAACTTCCACATCTTGCACTAGTTCAAGGAGTCACAAACCCTCTTGTTGGTAAGACAAGGGACAAGGTAACCTAAAAGTTTTCATGGACATCATCTTTTGTGTGCATCACTCTATGTCTATGGATATCCTTGTTTGTTCCTTGTGGGACTAACCCATGTAGGTATTGAAAGTGCAATTCACTCAAATGGATAGCTCCAAGAGATCTACATCAACATTGCGCATCCACATCTTCAACATCTACATGAAGTCATCATCAACAAAACCCAAGGTTAGTTCATCCCTCTAAGGGGGGATATCACATCTAGGGGGAGCTTTACTCTAAGACTTGAGCTAAAGCAACTCTAAAGATGTGAACACAACAATGCTTTATGTAAAAGTGGTAACCCCACTTGGGCTTAAACGATGAGTATGACCTATGATCAAGTGTTCTCACTTGACTCCTAAGTCAATATACTCATATATAGATGACCTAGTCATCGCAAATTGCTTGATAGATGCTAGAATTGGTTGTGCATGTCTTGTCACATATTTCATTTGCCATCTTATTGTGTGAACATGCTGGTTGCATATTTTACTCATTCGAGGACATCCACTTGTTGTTTTGATTGTTTGGTTTTATCGTCTTTTGCCAAGTGGATGGACAAGAATGCCTAAGAACCCCCTCTAGCTATCTATGCTTTTCTCGTCTCAAACTCTATTCATGCTGCATCACAAAATTTGATCAAGTCAGATTCGAACCACTCTGTGTGAGGAGCGCTCGGAGTCCCCGATTCGTCATAGACTTAAACTTCCAAAACCTCTTTATGATTCTCGGTCTGACCGATACTCCACCTTCGGTCCTACCAAGATCATTAAGTTGATCTAGGTTTTCGATCTCGGTGCAACCGATTTGAACCTTTCGGTCACACCGAGTTTCAGTAACTGCACACAGTTATGAATCTCGGTGCCACCGAGTTGTTCCACTCGGTCACACCGACAGGGTCGGGCTATATATAGTCATGGGCAAAATTTGGAAATTTCTCCGAACCCCTTCGCCCGCGCGATAGCCTGCTCTA
The DNA here is from genome assembly GCF_003073215.2 of Triticum urartu. Taxonomy (NCBI): domain Eukaryota; kingdom Viridiplantae; phylum Streptophyta; class Magnoliopsida; order Poales; family Poaceae; genus Triticum; species Triticum urartu. Next base: position 267,330,924 of record NC_053025.1, on the reverse strand, counting down.
CCCTTGTGGTCTCCGGATCATCTTCTTGCCGCCAGCAGCCTCCAGTCGCTGGTCTCCGTCGCCGTCAACGGGAATTCTGCCCCGCCGTTGCCGCTGTAGCAAGTCCCCGCCGAACTAGGGTATGGACTTGATCTTTGTGCTATTCCTCAATCTGATTCCTAGCACATTGTGATCATATTGATTCTAGCCACGTTTGAGAAACTTCTATCCAGTCAAAACGCCCGTAGATTAGGTTTGATTCGAAAATTCTAGGTTTAGGTTTTCGCCGAAACCATCTCGGACCCACCGAGTTGAAAAACTCGGTCCCACCGATTTGGCTCTTGCCATTGCACAAGTGAGACTCGGTCTGACCGAGAATTACTTATCGGTGTGACCGATTTTTGAACTCAATGAAACCCTAGCAGTCTCGGTGCCACCGAACTGTGACTCGGTCCTACCGAGTTCACTAGTTTAGGTTCCAAAACTGCTTCGGTATCACCGAGTTTGAAAATCGGTAGATCCGAGATGATTTCAGTGGGAAACTAAAACTAAGTTTTTGGATCATTCTTTTTGCAAAAATCTCTGCATTTTGTGATGCTCATCTTTTCTATCTCATCTATAATCTATTCACAGGGTCAGCAGTCAGTTTGCAGCATGTCTGATCAAAGTGATAACCAAAATATGTCAGAGTAGCAAGTGGTGATGAGTGAGGGCACTAGTGCCTCCAGTTCATCTGATGAAGGCAGCAGGAGCACTCCTAGCAATTTGCCAAAGGCTGCCACGAGACAAAGGAAGAAGAGGACTTCAGATTCCAAAGATGAGGACTATGTGGCAGAGGAAGAGGCCACTTCCAAGAGAATTGAGCCAGCTCAAGGCACTAAGCCAGGTCTGAAAATCAAAAGGCCAGCAGGCAGGCAGCCCATGTCAAAGGCAAGAGCCTCAACTGAGAAGCCCACTCCCCAAGAGCCAGTTGCAGCTGAGGGCAAGAAAAGGAAGGAGAGGGTGAAGAAGACTGTGGCTAGAGTGCTTGGAAAGGCTTCCATCATGGAAGAAGAAGAGGAATAAGAGATAGCTGCACCAGCGCCCAAGGCACCCAAGCTAATGGGAGATGCCATAAAATTAGGGGGAGCTGCTTCCAAGGCCAAGTCAGCTCCAAAGCCAAAGCCTAAGAGAAATACAAGGAGCATTCCTGCAGCTGAGAAGAACAAGGCCCCAGTGCTTGAGACTGTTGCTGAGGATGAGGAAGAGAATGTCCTAAGGAAGCTAAAGCCCAAGATCCCAGACCACAACGATGCTCATCCTGTGGCTGAGGATATGAAGCTCAGGAGAGATTCAGGGCTAAGGAAATGGTGGGAAGCAGGCCCATATGCTTCAAGGAGAAGGACAGCAGTGGACTATAGGTTTCACACCAAGGAGCAGCAGGATTTCTATGAGACTGTTTTGCTAGATAAGAAGCCAATTGTCTGTGACATGAGATGGGTTGACTGGACCTACATGAGGGAGAAGGAGGAACACTACCCAGGAGTATATGACAGCTTTAATGCTTGTGGAGTAGCTGACTTTGTTGGGCAGAAGCTCACAAAGTGGAACGAGGAGCTTATCATGCAGTTCTACTCCACGGCACACTTTTATCCAGATGGGAGAATCACATGGATGTCTGAGGGTACAAGGTACCAATCCACAGTGGCTGAGTGGGCACAGATCATTAATGCCCCAGAGGAGCAAGATGATGACTTGGATATCTATGCCAAGAAGAAGATGGACCATAACTCCATGTCCAATATGTACAAGGAAATTCCCAATGAAGCTCTTGACACCTTCAAGTTTGGCTCTGTGCATTACCTTCTGTCAGGGCTCCCGACGATCAATTGGATACTAAGGCACACCTTACTGCCCAAGTCTGGAGATCACAAGATGATCAGAGGTCGTGCTATCAACTTGCTACATGTGTTTGATGTGCCTCAGAAGTTCAAGGTGATGAGCCTCATAGTGGAAACAATTAAGAGGACTGCAGTAGATCAAAAGAGGAGCTGCGGATATGCCCCTCAAATTCAGGAGCTCATCAACTCCAAGATGGGCACGGGCATATATCTATTGGACAAGGAACACCTGCCCATCCGTCCAGATTTTGAGAACAATGAAGTTGTCATGACTGAGAACGAGCCATCATCTGCCCAAGCATACGCGAAGAAGGAGAAGGCGAGGAAGGAGAAAGCTGCCAAGATGCCTACTCAAGAGGAGGCATCTGAGTACTTCTTGAAGACCAAACAAGAGCAGCTTGGTTACTTGATTGCATCCACACTGAGGATTGAGCAACGTCTGGCCACCCTCACTCAGAATCAGCAGAGCCTAGAGAGAATCATGGAACAGAACTTCTATGACCTGGATGTCAAGGTAACAGAAGTTCAGTCTGCAGTGGAGCAGCTCCAGGAGGACATGCAGGAGAGGAGAGGCAGGACTACCACTCATACCTTTGCCAGAGTGCCACGAGGCCCGAGGTCATCTGCCGTGCCAGTTGCTGACACCAGAGCCACCACTTCAGCACCAGCTACAGCCTCAGTTCCACCAGCTCCAGCATCTACTTCAGCTCCAACTCCAGCGACTACTTCAGCATCTACCAAAGCCTTCGTCCTTGGAGTGATCCGGACTCCACCACCACCTGAAGATCAAGCCTGAGCGTCGATTTAGCACTATGCATCTTCTAGGAACTTTTTGGTAACTTGTTGCCAAAGGGGGAGAAGATGTATAGATCATAGGCTTCGAGAGAGAGAGTGTTGCTTTTCTCTCTTGCTTTATTTGGTGTTTTTTCGAACTTGTTTGCTTTTGAGTGCTTGAGATACTACGTCACTATTTGTGAGACATTGATGATCATGTGTTTGATCATAAGCTACACTTAATGTTTGCTTAATGCTATTCATTATCTATCTTATGTGATCATTCATTATTCTTGGTGATGAGTGCATGTATTTCATTCTTATCATTTTAAGCGCTCCACCAAGATGTATGTGACATGAAAGAGTAACCCATGACTCTAACTCGTTGTGCATTTGCAGTCCAAAGCAAATTTTAAATATGCACAAATTTAGGGGGAGCTCTTACTTATCACATACTTCTCAAAGCGACGATATAATTCTTGCTTATTATCATTTGTCGAAGCTTTGATATATATGTTGTCATCAATTACCAAAAAGGGGGAGATTGAAAGTGCAACTATCCCTAGGTGGTTTTGGTAATTCATAACAACATATAGCTCATTGAGCTAATGCTATTCCAAGATGATTATTTCAGGAAAGCTCAATGATTGGCATGGCATGGATGTGAAAGTGGAACCCTCAAAATGCTAAGGACAAAGGATTGGCTCAAGCTTGAAAGCTCAAGACTCCTCATTTTATATTTTAGTGATCCAAGATCACATTGAGTCTTTAGGAAAAGCCAATACTATCAAGGAGGGATGAGGTGTTGCTTAATGAGCCTCTTGCTTCATGTGCTTAGTGATATGCTCCAAAACCCTCAACTACTTTCCCATATCCACATATGACCTAAACCCTAAGCCAAACTCGGTCCTACCGATTCTTCTATCCGGCGCCACCGAGTTTCACTTGTCATAGCCACTGCCAAACCCTAGCAATTCGGTTCTACCGATAGGGATCTCGGTCTCACCGAGATGGGTTGCAAACTCTCTGTTTCCCTTTCGTAACTTTTCGGTCTCACCGAAAGAGCGAATCGGTCCCACCGAGATTGCAATGTAAACTCAGTGTTTCCCCTTTGTAACTTTTCGGTCTCACCGAGTTCCACTCGGTCTCACCGAAAGAGCAAATCGGTCCCACCGAGTTTGCCTGACCAACTCTCTGGTTAGCTAATTACCAAATTCGGTCTCACCGAGTTTTGTGTAATCGGTCTCACCGAGATTACGTTATGCCCAAACCCTAACCATATCGGTCCTACCGAGTTGCATGTCAGTCCCACCGAAAATCTCTAACGGTCACTAGGTTTACCTTTTCGGTCCGACCGAGTTTGTTGATTCGGTCCCACCGAGATTGGAAAACTGTGTGTAACGGTTGGATTTTGTGTAGAGGCTATATATACCCCTCCACCTCCTCTTCATTCGTGGAGAGAGCCATCAGAACACATACACAATTCCAACTCATATGTTCTGAGAGAGAACCACCTACTCATGTGTTGAGACCAAGATATTCCATTCCTACCATATGAATCTTGATCTCTAGCCTTCCCCAAGTTGCTTTCCACTCAAATCTTCTTTCCCACCAAATCCAAATCCTATGAGAGAGAGTTGAGTGTTGGGGAGACTATCATTTGAAGCACAAGAGCAAGGAGTTCATTACCTACACACCATTTGTTACTTCTTGGAGAGTGGTGTCTCCTAGATTGGCTAGGTGTCACTTGGGAGCCTCCGACAAGATTGTGGAGTTGAACCAAGGAGTTTGTAAGGGCAAGGAGATCGCCTACTTCGTGAAGATCTACCGCTAGTGAGGCAAGTCCTGTGTGGGCGATGGCCATGGGTGGGATAGACAAGGTTGCTTCTTCGTGGACCCTTTGTGGGTGGTTGCTTCTTCGTGGACCCTTCGTGGGTGGAGCCCTGTGTGGACTCGCGCAACCGTTCCCTTGGGTGGAGCCCTGTGTGGACTCGCGCCAACCGTTACCCTTCGTGGGTTGAAGTCTCCATCAACGTGGATGTAGGATAGCACCACCTATCCGAACCACGGGAAAAACATCCGTGTCTCCAATAGCGTTTGAATTCTCCAAACCCTTCCCTTTACATTCTTGCAAGTTGCATGCTTTACTTTCCGCTGCCAATATACTCTTTGCATGCTTGCTTGAATCATGTGATGATTGCTTGACTTGTCCTAAATTAGCTAAAATCTGCCAAGAACTAAAATTGGGAAAAGGTTAAGTTTTTATTTGGTCAAGTAGTCTAATCACCCCCCCTCTAGACATACTTTCGATCCTACAATGCCAAGTTGAAAAAGGTTACCGATGAGTAGCCATAAACTGGAGGCGTCTCTTATTTTCTTGAAAGAATTCCTTATATAGCACTATTTTAAATGTCATTTCCTTATTTGACACTGAAAAACTTTTCCTTCCTTATATAACACCAAATCTAAATTTTGTTCCCTTCATGACACTTTCATCCATTTTAAGTACTAACGGTGTTAATTGACATGTGAAACGATGATTTTACCCCTATTGCATTATTCACAGGAATAAAAAGGCAATACAAATTTTTGTGGTTATTACATGAACAATGAAGTTTCAGTGCGCCATGACACCATCCAGTATTTCAGGTACATGGAGAAACAGTATATACGTGCAGATGCTGAGGTACTATAGGACAATAGACAAACCCTTTTTTTCTATGAGTGTAGAGCATACCTTTTGAGGTCGATCATCTCCTGCCCTTATGGACTGATGTGCTGGTTGCTTGGTGCATGCAGGCGCCTCTGCATCTTTGCAATTGCAAGACACCAATATGAAGGTTGGTTGACTTGTTTTTGAACGGCTAATTAACAACAAGAAATGTACTACACTAACGCCCTGATTGCACACGCGAATGCTAACATCTAGCTTAAATTATGTTGGCAGCTTTGTTTTGTTTACTTGACCACGAAGCTGCCCAGCATCACGTTTTGATAGCCATTATTAAGCTTGGTTGGCCTAATTAGCCCGGTCCCATGTACAATGCCGGTAGTGGACGGAACCACATAGTTGCTGCCGCCACGTACAGAAGGACAGGAACCGATCGGACGGGGGACGGGCATGTTGGTTTCTAAAACTCTATATCAAGTCATCAGAAATTGTGTACGTGCAAAGTTAGCTCAAAGAAGCAGACTAGCAAGCAGCTTGACTGATTTCTGTATCAACAGCACAAACAAGCAACATCATAAACTTTGCATACGTGCACGTGGTCTGGGCTGGCTAAGCTTGCTCTCTAGCGAGGCTATCGACCTCATGGATCCGGTTCACGCTAGTACATGCCAGTTTCATGTGTACGTGTGTTTATATGTGTGCATCAGGTATAAAAACGGCTCTACTTTTGTCTGCCACCTTCCACGACCATGTAAATAACGACTTCTTTGGTGATTTGAATAATTCTTGCCACAAATTGTGTCAGGGGTAAAGTCGTATTTTCAGGTGCCATTTAATACCGCTAGTAGTCAAAATGGATGAAAGTGTCACAAAAGGAACAAAAATTCAAACTTTGTGTTATATAAGGAAGAAAAAGTTTTTCAGTGTAGAATAGGGCAAGAAAATTTAAGACAGTGTTAAATAAGGAATTCTCTATTTTCTTTCGAATGGGCAATAAGCTGGAGAGCTGGAGAGTGTCTCTAATGGGCTGCCTCTAGTGTTAAGGCCCTCCAGTATGAAACTCGGGCAGCCGACTGGGCCGATAGAAAAGCCTATCCATCTTAAAGCCCATTTGTTTTTGTTTTTTGCGAGGAGAAGCCCATATTTCTTGAAGAGGGAGCGATCCCAGAAAAACCCTCCTTCCTCCTCGCTTCCACTTATACTGCAGCTCGCTGGACTGTCCCGCTTCTGTCGCCCCCCAATTCCCCCCGCTCCCCATCTTCCTCACTTGTCCAGAAAACCCCCGCTCACCTTCTAACTCACTCGTACGTACAAAAAACACCTGCTCCTCTTCTTCCACTCCTACAGAAAACCCCAGCCCTCCTTCTTCCCCACTCGCACTACCACTAGGCTCGTCTCTGGCTACTCTGCTCAAACCCATGAGCTCGGCGCGACGCCCACAAGGAAAATGGAGTCGGCTGGCCCCAGCACCAAGAAGATGAGGCTTCTGCCAGCAGCAACACCGGTTGTAGATCCCGCACCCGGCAGCGCGGGGAGAAGCAGCATGCTCCCACGGATCTGAGGAACCGGTAGAATCTCCGGTGGACCGCATCAGCGATCTCCCGGACGACATCCTTGAGGAGATCATCTCGCTTCTCGCCACCAAGGATTGCCGCCGCACACAAGTCCTCTCAACTCGATGGCGCCCTCTATGGCGCACCGCACCCCTCAATCTCGACTGTCGTTAGATATATGTCCTTCCTGAATTTGATCTCCTCAGAGCCATCATCTCCTCTCACTAGCAGGGCCCCGTTCAACACCTCTGCATCCCAACATGCTACCTGTTTTCCATACCTGGCACGGTTGACGCTTGGCTGGCATCCCCTAAATTCGGAAAACTCTAGCAGTTTGAGTTCTACCATTACCACGAAAGTTTCATACCATGAACACACCAAGAATTCGTGCCCACACCATCGTTGTCCATCTTGCGGTTTTCCTCCTCTCTCCACACCGCCACCTTCGCCCAGTGCCATCTACCAGACGATCTGGTACAAATGCTACGACTCCTAGAGCTAAAAAAAACTTTCGCTTGTGGCGGTTTATCTGTTGGAGGCCTCACTGCACAGCATCATCCACTCCAGTTGCCCTGCCCTGGAGCACTTGCTGGTTGTTTTGGGAACAGAAATCCCTATCAGTTGTCTCCAAATAAAGTCGCCTCAACTTAAAAGCATTGGAATTTGTTTTGAAGAACAACAGCTCATCATCGAAGATGCTCCTTCACTTAAAAGGTTGATCCTTGATGATTTTTATGAACCTTTGCAAATAACTATCGTCTCTGCGCCCAAACTAAAGACCTTGGGTCTAATTAGTGCTCCGTTTGATGATCACAACAAGTTGGTGTTGGGCTCCTCACTTGTTCAGGTACCGTATATTATCATATACACATTTGTAATCATAAGATGCATTTTTCATTTGTGCACATAAGTTTTAGATCATCTTGGAGTACACTTTGGGTACTAATATTATGTTATATGCTCAAGAAGAGTTCGTCCATGGATAGCCTATCAATGCTGCTGGATTCCGTCAAGATCTTATATATCGGAATGTTTAGTTATGATCTGAACATAATTATTGGCTTGCTGCAATGCTTTCAGTCTCTAGAGAATTTATATACAAAGGTGATGATTTCATGCACATTGAAACACCGTTTATATTGTACTAGAATTAACCGTTCAGTTGTTGCTCTTTCGACATACACTTTTTTCAGACCTTAACTGTTTTCAAATCTTCATGTCTACTTAGGTACTGCAACCACATGGAGAAAAACATATAACCAATCGGTGGCGTAATAAGCACCAGGATTTTCTCAGTTCTCATGACATTCGTTTGAGGACAATAACGATGGAAAGATATGCATCCAACCAGGCAAACAGAAGCTTTGTCACATTCTTCCTATTGAATGCGAGGTTACTATTGTCCATCAGGCTTAAGTTTTACCGCAAGAGATTTCTCACGGGCGGACGCGTTGAACAGCAAAAAAAGAAGTTTCAGGTGGACAAATGAGCTTCTAAACGTGCTCGGCTTCTATTTACAACAAGTTGTAGTCATCCTGATATAATTTTTTTGCACAGTATGTTGATTTTATGGATCAGACCGATCCATTTGTTTGTGACTGCGAAAAAGAGTGGTTGGGTTAGATGTTACTGCCATGTTCAATCTGGGTTTTGTCTAAAAATTTGATGAACAATTAATCCTTGGGCTTTTTGTACCGTTTGTAAGCTTGAGTTGCATGTTGTTGCCCTTGTTCTCCCCTTCCCCTGCCACTACACTGCCGCATCTTCCACGGCTTTTCTCAGCCCTACTTGCTTTTCTCAGCCCTGCTGGGCTGCAAATCTTTCAAGACGAGGAGAGATGTAAGTAGTAAGAAATGGGCTTCCCTAGAAAATGGGCTCTAAGTTGTAAGAAATGGGATGTAAATTTTTAAATCAAAGCCAACCGGCAATTACATTAAAATATCTTTTTTTCTGGATTTCTCTACTCTCTACTCTTATAAAAACCAAAGCCAACTGGCAATTATATTAAAATATCGTCTTTTCTCCCACAAGATAAACTACTCATATAAATGCATCTTCATGTTCCGTGCTACACACGAGCATCTTGCTAGTTAAGATTTTAAATTTCATTCATTTTTTGTGGAGAATTGTTTTTTGAATTTTATTTTGATATAAATTTTTTAAAATTATTTTTAATGTGACTCGAAATTTCGTGATTAAAAGAGATCGGACCCCACTGAAATATGAAAATTTTCATTGAATTTTTTAGCAGTGCCCAGAATATATGGTCTGTAATGCTAATAAAAAGAATATGGGCTTCAAATATCCTAAAGAATTAGCAAATGGGCTGTAAATTATTGAAAATAATGGCTAATGGGCTGTTTGCTGTTTTCCGCAGATTTGGAGGCTGACTTCTGGGCCCACTAGGTTCATGATGACGTTGTCCAAATTTTTTTTGACGTGTACGCAAGGCTTTATCAACTTAGTCAACACAGAGCAGTGACTGTTGGATGTCCATCCAACGACCGCCGTGCTTCTTCAATCTCTGATCTTCCTGCTCCAGCCACCCAAGCCAGCGTCGGCGGGACTACCTGCTTCCTCCTCTCGTGGTCGGTTGTGCTGCCGCCAGGCCATCCCTCTACCCATCCGCACATCCTGTTATTTTCCGGCGACGTCAGCCTCACCCCACAGCCAACGAGTCAGCGCTCGTACTCCCCTTAGCATGGACATCCACTGTCGCGTCTTCCGTGGCTCCGTGTCGTTCCCTTCCTAGGCCTCACCGTCGTCCACCGCCCTGGTGCTCTCGGCGCGGCATGGTCAACATGGTCAACGAATGACATCCATCGTAAGTGGACGATACGTGGAGAGGCTGACAGCTAGGTCCACGTCCGCACACAAGGAAATGTCTCCTTATTGCACGCAAAATAATGATTCCTCCACCTGACAGCTGGGACCCACCGGAAGGGCCTTTGTATTTCGCAAAATAAACGTTCCCTACACTGATAGCTCGGACCCGGCAGCTATATCTTTGCACGCAAGGAAGTGCCTCCTTATTACGCACATAAAAATTAATACTCCCCCTGCTAGCTGGGACCCAACATAGTGGGAGGCTGACTTGTGGGCCTACTAAGTTGATAAGGACGGAGGGCTCTGTCAACTTAGTCAATATGAACGATTCTAGCTCCAGTGACCGTACGATGTCCATCCAACGGCCGTAGTGCTTCTTCAACCTCTGGTCTTCTTGCTCCAGCCACCCAAACCAGCGCCATTCGTGCCGCGTGCTCCTGCCTCCCGTGGCCACCTGTGATGCCGCGGAGGCCTCACCGCCCCTAATACTCCAACCGCGGGCCAGGCCATCCACTCACCCACACCCCTTGTTATTCTACGGCGACGGCAGCCTCACACCGCAGCCGAACCAGTGAGCCCTCATACTCCTCTCCGCGTGGGCTTCCACTGCCGCGTCTTCCCCGGCTCCGCGTCATCCCCTTCCTAGGCCTCGTCGTCGTCCACCACCCGGGTGCTCTCGGTGCAGCGTGGTCAACGTGGTCAAGCAAAGACTTCCATTGGAAGAGTACTGTACGTGGAGAGGCTGACAGCTGGGTCCATGACAGCAACAAGGAAGTGTCTCCTTATTACGCGCAAACTAATGATTCCTCCACCTGACAGCAGGGACCCACCGGATGGGCCACCATATTTCACAAAAAAATGTTTCTGCCTGACTGCTGGGACCCACCAGCTACATCTTCGCACGCAAGGAAGTGCCTGACAGTTGGTACACACCTGGTCGAAGCATACATAGCGTTGTCATTCTAGTCGCGAATGTGTACGTACATACTGGTCGATCGGTCTGTCTATAGGCTGCAGCGATGAACTGTGGCCGTGTATGGAAGGGCACGTGTCGTAGTAGAGGTGCGCACGTAGCATGTCACGCAGTCCCGTTAATGTTGTGTACACGTACGTACAGCGGCGAGGGTGCAAGAAAGTAAATACGACCACGTACGTACATACGGGCGGGGTCTCGAATGCCTACTTGTGCATACATACGGCCATGGCTTGTGTACATGGATGGGTCGGAACGGAGAAACTGCGTCGTCGTCGTGTTCATGGGGAGGCAACGGAATGCGTCATGTTCATCGGGAGGCAATGGAATACGTCGTGTTCATCAGGAGCCAACCGGCTTGTACGGAACAGCTGATCAAAACGAGGCATGGCGTACCGCAGAACGGAGGAAACGGCCTTGTGTTCGACCGGCCATGGTTGAAACGAGATCCTGTTCATCGGGAGGGGTCTGGCATACCAAAAAACGGAGGAAACAAACTTCTCTTGGACCTCCTACGATCGAAACGGGGTCCTGTTGATCGGGAGGGGTGTGGCGTACCGCAAAACGGATGAAACAAACTTGTGTTGGAGTGCTACGGTCGAAATGGGGGTCCTTTTCATCGGGAGGGGTGTGGCGTACCGCAAAATGGGACTACACGGGATACTATTCATCTCCACCGTCGACTTCCTCCAGCCTCCACGGCCTACTGTTCATCCACCGTCGACCTCCTCCAGCCTGCGCCTGCGATTGTTCATCCACGGGCTCCTGTTCATCCAGCCTCCACCGCTCCTCCAGTGGCTACTGTTCAACCAGCCCTCTCCACGGGGTCCTGTTCAACCACCCCTCTACGGACTACTGTTCACCCAGCCATCCACCGGCTACTGTTCAACCAGCCCTCCACGGGGTCCTGTTCATCCAGCCCTCCACGGGGTCCTGTTCATCCACCCCCAACCGGCTCGATCGGGGTCCTGTTCATCCAGCGGCAACACCATGGGGGCCTGTTCATCCAACCCCCCACCAGGAACTATTCATCCAACCCCCCCCCCCCAACAATGCTCACTGTTCATCCATAGGCAACATCGATCGGCTTCAGTTAGTAGCAGTAGCAAAGGAATCACTCAATTGGGTTCAGTTAACAGCCAACGATTGATCGCTCGGGTTCAGTAACGTGTAGCCTGCAGTGCAATCACTCGGGCTCAGTAGGAGAATGCCTCGCACCCACGCGCGTACGTGTACGAGAGAAACGCGCATTGCTCGGCCCCGACCACCCACCGTAACCGGGAACTCCCTGATATTTTCCTCGCCCTCACTTCTACCATGGTTTTTTCTGTCATGGACATCCCAAAGAATGTCATGCAGCTGCGTCTCTAGCTCGCCCAAGATGAAATGCCCATTTTCTATCATGATTTTTTGTCATAGAAGTAGGAGCCAACCACATCTATGATGATACCAGGTTTTATCACAATTATCGTCATAGAAGTGTCATAAGCATGACAGAAAAAAATTCATTCGGCCCAAGATGTCACAGATGTGTCTTTTCTTTTGTAGTGAGTGTTGTCATGTTACAAATCGGAAACACAAGTATTATTGAAACCGTGGGCGTTCTACTTACCAATTACATGCCGCCACACATCCCCTTTTTATTGGCTAGGAGGTGCCATGCGGGGTAGCTATTTGAGTACGGGAGGCGTGCGATCAGACCCCTGCGCGTGCTCATCGGGAGGAGAGCCCTTTGACCGCTACCCGCCGCGCACCTCCCTCCCAATGTCTCCATTAATGGTGCCCGAGCCCCTGTTCTACGGCGTGGCTATATGTTTCACTGGACTAAGATTAAAGAGAGAAACATGAAAATCTGAAAAGGAAGTTCTACACGGATCTTGATGTAAGATCCGACGGACCTATATAGCGTCGACTGCGACTTATACCAAGCATGATGAATATAAGGACGATGAAAGTAGATAATAATTGTCTTACATATTTAGGAACATAATTAAAAAGCCACATGCGGCAATGCCCGAAATACACAAGGGCAAAAGAAGGAAGATGCACACCTTCTCGGCCGCATACGTGGCGTTTGCACCATAGGGTGCACCACAATAGGCAACGTCCACACACGTCTTGTTCCAAAAACCATGCGTGCTCGTTATTATCATCGTGCACGCTTCTTTTAATTAGAATGTGTGTGCCCGTCTAGCACACACACGTTGATCTATCTAACTGTGTCAGTTTGTTGTGGCTAATTGCAAATAGTTCATCCGTGTGAAGTGTATGCTATCAATCGCAACCGCTTTTTTTGCTAATAATCACAGACATTTTGATCTGGCTGACCCATTTCTGTTATGTTGCCTAATCGCAAATACTTAATCCTTCTGAAGCATATGCCCTCAATCGCACACACCTTTATCTAGCTGCCTGTTCCTATTGTTCCTTCTCATCAAAAACAATTCATCTGAGTGAACCGTATGCTATATATCGCACACGCCTTCATCTGGCTGCCCGTTTCTTTTGTTCCTCCTCATCGCAAACAGTTCATTGAACTGAACTGGATGCCCTACATCACACACGCAACTAAAATTTAAACCGTGTTTGATGGATCCGGCACCGCATACGTTTTGCACCTTTTTTGACAGTTCTTTTACACCACCATTTGTGATTATTGCATCGCACACAGTTTCGTCGAAGGGTCTCTGATCGTAGTATCACGTTAGCAGCATCTTGCAGTAGTGATAGGTCTTTGGGTCAGCAACGAGATGTCAGACATAGCTCTCACCGTCGGAGTCTTGGGACGACATATTTTCAAAACGGTGCAGGAAACATAAGAAAAGAGAATGGAAGATTTCTCGGTGATACGGTGATCAACAGGTTCGGGAAGTATATATAGATTTTTTTATCTTAGAGGACAAGCATACGGTAGAAAAACGGAGTCCGGAAGGTGTCCCAGGTGGGCACAACCCACCTGGGCACGCTAGGGTGCCTGGCGCGCCCTGGTGTCTTGTCCCCACCAAGCCTGGAAGTTTCTTTATTTCCAATTTTTTAAAATATTCCAAAACTGATAAAAAATAATTTTGCGGATTTTTCAGAGTCTGTTTACTTAACGAATCACATACCTCCTTATTTTCACAATTCTGGAGTGTTCCAGAAGGACTCTTTTATGTGTTCTTCCAGTGTCAAAGTATGGATAACATTACTTTCAACAATAATAGGCGTACCTGAGATATAATGCTTTATTCGTTGCCCATTGACAATCTTCGGGTCAATACCTTCATAATTATTTATTTTGATGGCTCCAGACTGGTAAACCTCCTCGATAACATAGGGGCCTTCCATTTTGAGAGGAGTTCTCCTGCAAAGAATCTGAAATGAGAGTTGTACAAAAGAACATATTCTCCGACTTTAAACTCACACTTTTGGATTCTTTTGTCATGCCATCTATTTACTTTTTCTTTGAATAATTTTGCATTTTCATAAGCTTGGGTTCTCCACTCATCTAGAGAGCTAATATCAAATAACCTATTTTCACCAGCAAGTTTGAAATCATATTTGAGCTCTTTGATGGCCCAATATGCTTTATGTTCTAACTCAAGAAGCAAAGGAAAAGCCTTTCCATAAACCATTTTATAAGGAGACATACCCATAGGATGTTTATATGCTGTTCTATAAGCCCAAAGTGCATCATCTAATTTCTTAGACCAATTCTTCCTGGACCTATTAACAGTCTTTTGCAAAATTAATTTTATTTCTCTATTGCTAAGTTCAACTTGACCACTAGACTGAGGATGATAGGGTGATGCAATTCTATGGTTAACATCATACTTGGCAAGCATTTTACGGAAAGCACCATGAATAAAGTGTGAACCACCATCAGTCATTAAATATCTAGGGACTCCAAACCTTGGGTAAATAACTTACTTAAGCATTTTAATAGAGGTGTTGTGATCAGCACTACTGGTTGGAATAGCTTCTATCCATTTAGTAACATAATCAATAGCAACCAAAATATGTGTATACCCATTAGAAGAAGGAAAAGGTCCCATATAATCAAATACCCAAACATCAAATGTTTCAATAGCAAGTGAATAATTCATAGGCATTTCTTAACGCTTACTGATATTACCTATTCTTTGACATTCATCACAAGACAGGACAAACTTACGAGCATCCTTGAAGAGAGTAGGCCAATAAAATCCACAGTGCAATACCTTGTGAGCAGTTCTATCTCCAGCATGATGCCCTCCATAAGCTTTGGAGTGACATTTCCGCAGGATTTGTCCCTGTTCATGCTCAGGTACACAATGTCTAATAATACCATCTACTCCTTCTTTATAAAGATGCGGGACATCCCAAAAGTAATGAATTAAATCATAGAAGATTTTTTTCTTTTGTTGGTATTTAAAGTTAGGTGGTAAATATTTAGCAACAATGTAATTAGCTTAGTCAGCATACCAAGGAGTACTATGAGCAACATTTATTGCAGCTAACTACTCGTCAGTAAAACTATCATCAATAGGTAGTGGGTCATCAAGAACATTTTCAAGCCTAGATAAATTATCAGCTACTGGGTTCTCAGCTCCTTTTCTATAATTGATATGTAAATCAAATTCTTGTAACAAGAGAACCCATCGAATAAGTCTAGGTTTAGCATCTTTCTTTTCCATAAGATATTTAATAGTAGCATGGTCTGTGTGAACAGTTACTTTAGAATCAATAATATGTGGTCTAAACTTATCACAAGCAAACACCACTGCTAAGAATTCTTTTTCAGTTTTAGCATAATTTGTTTGAGCACTGTCAAGAGTTTTACTAGCATAATGAATTACATTAAGTTTTTATCAACTCTTTGTCCTAGAACAGCACCAACAGCATAATCACTAGCATCACACATAATTTCAAAAGGCAAGTTCAAATCAGGTGGTTGAACAATAGGTGCGGAAATTAAAGCTTTCTTAAGTGTTTCAAAGGCTTCTAAAAAATCACCATAAAAAACAAAAGGAATATCATTTTGCAAGAGACTAGTAAGAGGCCTAATTTTTTTTTGAAAAATCTTTGATAAATCTCCTATAGAAACCAGCATGACCTAAGAAACTACGAATACCTTTTATATCTTTAGGACATGGCATTTTCTAAATTGCATCAACCTTATCTTTGTCCACTTCAATACCTCTTTCGGAAATTTGATATCCCAAGACAATGCCTTCATTAACCATAAAGTGGCACTTCTCCCAATTCCAAAAAAGATTCGTTTGTTGACATCTCTGCAAAACTTGATCAAGATTGCTTAAACAATCATCAAAAGACTTCCCATAAACAGAAAAGTCATCCATGAAAACCTCAACAAACTTTTCACAAAAGTAAGAGAATATGGCAATAATACATCTTTGAAAGGTAGCAGGTGCATTACATTAACCAAAAGGCATACGTCTATAGGCATAGGTTCCAAAAGGACAAGTAAAAGTGGTCTTTTCTTGATCAGGTTGAGAAACAGGTATTTATGAAAATCAAAAATATCCATCAAGGAAACAAATGTGTGTGTGCTTAGATAATCTTTCAAGCATTTGATCAATAAAAGGCAAAGGGTAATGATCTTTCCTATTTGCTTTGTTTAATTTTCTAAAATTTATTACCATTCTATAGCATATAACAATTCTTTGTGCAATAAGTTCATTCTTTCCTAAGTTATACCTCCTTTCTTAGGAACACAATGAACATGACTTACCCATCTACTATCATCTATAGGATAGATTATACCTGCTTCCAGAAGTTTTAATATTTCCGTTCTTACCACTTCTTTCATCTTTGAATTTAACCAACATTGGTGATCAACAACGGGTTTAGCATCAGGTTCCATATTAATTTTGTGCTAACATAGAGTGGGACTAATGCCCTTTAAATCATCAATAGTATATTCAATAGCAGCTCAGTGCTTCCTTATAACTTTCAATAATATTTCTTCTTCATGTTCTGAAAAGTTAGCACTAATAATAACAGGATATATCTTGTTTTCGTCAAGATAAGCGTATTTCGAAGTGTCTGGCAATTGTTTTAATTCAAACACAGGATCACTTTTAGGTGGAGGAGGACCTCCTAGAGTTTTAATAGGCAAATTGTGTTTAAGTAGAGGATGTTGTTCAAAGAAAATTTTATCTATTTCATTTCTTTCATGCATATGTAAATCATTTTTATGGTCTAGCAAATATTGTTCTAAAGGTTCTATAGGTGGTACAACAATAGAAGCAAGACCAATTAATTCATCATTACTAGGCAATATTTTTTCATGAAGATTTCTACTAAACTTGGAAAAATTAAACTCATGGGACTCATTACCAAAACTAACACCGACAGTTTGCTTCTCACAATCTATTCTAGCATTAACGATGTTCAAGAAAGGTCTACCGAAGATAATGGGACAAAAGTCATCTTGTGGGGAACCAAGAACAAGAAAATCAGTAGGGTATTTTATTTTCCCACACAAGACTTCAACATCTCTAACAATCCCAATTGGTGATATAGTGTCTCTATTACCAAGTTTAATAGTAACATCTATTTCTTCTATCTCTACGGGTTCTATGTCATTCATAATTTCTTGATATAAGGTATAAGGAATAACACTCACACTAGCACCTATGTCACATAAACCATGATAACAGTAATCTCCTATTTTAACTGAGATGACAGGCATGCCAACAACATGTCCATGTTTATCTTTTTTTGTCAGGTTTGGCAATTCTAGAAGCTTATTCATAGAAGTAAATAACATGCCCATCCATATCTTCTTCTAAGAGATCTTTAACCATAGCAATACTAGGTTCTACTTTAATTTGTTCATCAGGTTTAGGTGTTCTAATATAGCTTTTGTTAACCATAGTTGAAACTTCAGCATGTTCCATTATCCTAACAGGAAAAGGTGGTTTCTCTATATAAGCAGAAGGAACAAGTGGATCAACATTATAAAGTATAGTGTCTTCTTTAACTGGTACCGGTTCTTTAGTTTCTTCTTTAATAGGTGGGTGATATTTAAACCACTTGTCTTTAGGGAGATCAACATGAGTAGAAAATGATTCACAAAATGAGGCTACTATCTCAGAGTCAAGTCCATATTTAGTGCTAAACTTTTGAAAAGCATCGGTATCCATAAAAGATTTAACACAATCATACTTAAGTTTAATACCTGACTCTTTACCTTCGTCGTGTTCCCAATTGTAACGCCCTCGATGCGGCTATATCTCCTACATGTCGGAGCATGACTTAGAGGCATAACCGCATTGAAAGCAATGGCGCAAGTAAGGTAATCTTCACAACAACCCATGTAAATAAATAATAGGGGAAAATATACATAGTTGGCTTACACTCGCCACGTCACACAAATACATGAATAACATTACAATCATCCAATACACTCATGGTCCGACTACGGTACCAAAATAAAGATCAACCCCCACATGCGACAAAGTCCCCGATCGCCCCAACTGGGCACCACTACTGATCATCTAGGAAAGACACATAGTAACGGCGAGAGTCTTCGTCGAACTCCCACTTGAGCTCGGTCATGTCATCTAGAACGGTATCGTCGGTCCCTGCATCTGGTTTAGGAAGGAATCTAAGAGTCATGGGGACTCAGCAATCTCACACCCTCGTGATCAAGACTTTTTAAGCTTATAGGTAAGGCAAAGGTATGATGTGGAGCTGCAGCAAGCGACTAGCATATATGGTGGCTAACCTATTCGCAAAAGAGAGCGAGAAGAGAAGGCAAAGCACGGACGAACAACTATGATCAAGAAGTGATCCTAGAACAACCTACGCCAAGCATACTCCAACACCGTGTTCACTTCCCGGACTCCACCGAGAAGAGACCATCACGGTTACACACGCGGTTGGTGCATTTTAATTAAGTTAAGTTTCATGTTATCTACAACCGAACATTAACAAATTCCCATCTGCCCATAACCACGGGCACGGCTTTCGGAAGTTCAAATCCCTGCAGGGGAGTCCCAACTTAGCCCATCACAAGCTCTCACAGTCAACGAAGGATATTCCTTCTCCCAAGACAATCTGATCAGACTCGGCATCCCGGTTACAAGACATCCTCGACAATGGTAAAAACAAGTCCAGCAACACCGCCCGAATGTGCCGACAAATCCTGATAGGAGCTTCACGTATCTCGTTCTCAGGGCACACTCAAATGAGCGCTCCATACAACTAAAACCAAACCTCGAGTTTCCCCGTGGGGGCGCTGCACAGGGCTCTAGTTTAGACCAACACTCGGAGGAGCACTGGCCCGGGGGGTTTAAATAAAGATGACCCTCGGGCTCCGGGAACCCAAGGGAAAAAGATTCTAGGAGGAAAATGGTAAAACCAAGGTTGGGCATTGCTGGAGGAGTTTTATTCAAGGTGAACTATCAAGGGGTTCCCATTATAACCCAACCGTGTAAGGAACGCAAAATCCAAGAACATAACACCGATATGACGGAAACTAGGGCGGCAAGAGTGGAACAAAACACTAGGCAAAAGGCTGAGCCTTCCACCCTTTACCAAGTATATAGATGCATTAAGATAACAAGATAATATGGCGATATCCCAACAATAAACAATGTTCCAACAAGGAACGATCTCCAATCTTCACCTGCAACTAGCAATGCTATAAGAGGGGCTGAGCAAAGCGGTAACATAGCCAAACAACGGTTTGCTAGGACATGGTGGGTTAGAGGTTTGGCATGGCAATATGGGAGGCATAATAAGCAAGTGGTAGGTATCGTAGCATAGGCATAGCAAAAGAGCGAGCATCTAACAAGCAAAGATAGAAGTGATTTCGAGGGTATGGTCATCTTGCCTGCAAAGTTGTCAGAGTTGCCTTGATCCTCGTAAGTGAAATCAACAGGCTCGTCATTCACGAACTCGTCTCCCGGCTCTACCCAAACAAGAACAACAAGCAAACGGAACACAATCAACCACGTGCAATGCTCAAACAACATGATGCAAACATGGTATGATATGCGGGATGCGGTATGTGATGCATATGCAAGATTTGACAAGGAATGATTGAACCTGGACTCAACTTGGAAATCCAAGAGTTCCACTGGAAAGGTGAGGTGATTTCAGTTGAAATTGATATAAAGATCACTGGAATCGGATGCACGGTGTGGAAATGGCAAGCAAAACAAATATGGCACCAGTTCGCGATAATCGGCAAGTGACCAACTAAACGCATCAAGATAAATATGCTACAGCACTCACACATGAGAACAAAATACATGGCAGGGATCCACTCATGATGCTTGACAAAAGATGAACACTGAGCTACGGCTAATTCATCCATTAACAGGTTAAAACAAGCATGGCAAAAGAGCAAATGATAACAGGTTTCAGACTTAGTGAAATTAACACAAGTCTGGAATTTAACATCAGGAAGCACACTTTAGAGCATGAAAACTACATGCTACAGGAATTTAACATGGCAAATCAAGGCATGGCATGAAGCTACTCAAAGCACTTAACAAAAGTCCCTTAGTGACCTTGAGCCAAAAGGGATCAGATAATACAATTGCAAGCATGTGAACATGGCAAAAACATAAACAGATTCAGACTTAGTGAAAAACTGGAGCATGCAAAATAGTTAACGAGTAGGTATGTTTACGAGCTCGATGCACTCACTAAAGAGCATGTAATGAAAAACTAAGCATAAACCCATCAAGAAGACATGGCATAGGAGCTAGACATGGCAAGAACAACAACATAGCATGCACGGATCAATAGCAACATCCTCGGCAAAATCGCTAAACATGTCAATAATCTGCCAGGATCATTTTATAGCAAAAGTAGAGCTCGATTGACTCAAGCTAGAGTGCTCCATAAATGCAAATAAAGACATGGATGGATAGAGCACCACAATGTTAACACAACATCCTTACAGATCATCCTCAAAAGAGCCACGGATCACTAGGAAACAACATGAACATATGGCATAATAACAAAAACAGAACAAGGACTTAGTGAAATTCTAAGTCCCTGAAATTAGCGTTACCGATTACGCTACTTTTCAAGCTTGTGCTAGTCACCACAAATATCACAAAAAATGCATGGCAAGAACCTCTGTAAAGATGGCATGGCATTCATCAAAACACATGTAGAGCTCAGGATCATAGCATGCACACATTAATCATGGCAAAAATGACAAAAGGCTATTTGCTGAAACAGATCTGACATATTCACCACATAGCCCTCTTCCAACAGCATTTCGGGCATCAAGATGAGCTCAAATGAAAATGATGTAATGAGATGAAATGATGCACTCGTCGAGACGAACATTTTGACATGCTACACGCACGAATCAGAGCTACGGATGCAGAGTTATGGCATGTGAAAGAATGCAAAAAAATAGGGTTAGAGGAGAAAAAGTCAACCGAGGGAGGTTTCAGATCTGGATCCGGGCGGTTACTGTAGCTTCGCGCGGCGAGGTTCGCCGGAAATGGCCGCGGCGGTGGCCGGAGACTCGTTGGGAACTGCGGAGGAGGGACGGGGTGGCCTGATCCGGCGACTCGGCGCTTGCCGGTGGCCGGACGGTGACAGCGGCGACGAACTCGACCTCGGGCGGCGTGGCGGAGACGAGCTGTGGCGCGGGGCATCACCGGTGACGGGGTCGGGCGCGGCGGCCGGAGATAGAGGCAGCGGAGCAGCGCGATGAGGCGGGCGAAGCGGCGCCGGACGCGGGGGCGGCGCCTGATCGCGAGGAGGCGGGGAGGCGGCACTCGCCCTGGGCCGGGAAGGCCTGACGCGGGCCGCGTGGGCCTGGCGGTGGAGGAGGGCGGCGAAGTTGAGTAGAGCGCCACGTGTCGAGCAGGGATTGGCGGGGTGGTGTGTCCGGCGCCGGCGGACAATGTCCGGCGCGGCGCCGGCGGATTTTTAGGGTTAGGGGGGAGAGGAGACCCGGGATTTTCGGGAGGGGAGCTAGTTTTATAGGTAGAGGGAGCTAGGAAGCTCCAAATGAGGTGCGGTTTTCGTCCACGCGATCGTGATCGAACGCTCTAGACGATGGAGGGGTTTTTGCTGGGTTTTGGGCCAAATTGGAAGGGTGTTGGGCTGCAACACACACGAGGCCTTTTCGGTCGCTCGGTTAACCGTTGGAGTATCAAACGAAGTCCAAATGGCACGAAACTTGACAGGCGGTCTACTGGTAGTAAACCAAGGCTGCATGACAAGTCTCGGTCCAATACGGAAATGTTTAACCCCCACACACGAAAAGAGGAAGAAAGGACCACCGGAGGACATAGGAGCACCGGAATGCAAAACGAACAACGGGGAAAATGCTCGGATGCATGAGACGAACACGTATGCAAATGCAATGCACATGATGACATGATATGAGATGCATGACCAAGATAACAACACACAAAGACAAAACCCCGACAATGACGAAATGAAATAACTTAGTGCCGGAAACAGCAAGAGTTGGGATACATATAAGGTAAATTACATCCGAGGTGTTACACCAATCTTCAGAGTTGTGTTTAATTCTCTCCAAAAGATCCCATCGGAATTTAATAGTCTTCTTCATAAAAGAACCAGCACAAGAAGTATCAAGCATGGTTTGATCATTATGAGAAAACCGAGCATAAAAGTTCTGGATAATAATTTCCCTTGAGAGCTCATGATTGGGGCATGAATATAACATTGAATTAAGCCTCCCCCAAGCTAGAGTGATACTTTATCCTTCATGAGGCCAAAAATTATATATATAATTCCGATCACAATGAACTAGATGCATAGGATAAATTTTTTGGTGGAACTCCAATTTCAAACGATTCCAATTCCAAGATCCAATATCACCGCATAGCCTATACCATGCCAATGCTTTTCCCTTCAAAGATAAAGGGACAACCTTTTTCATAACTTCATCCCTGGGTAAACATGCAAGCTTAAACAATCCACAAATTTGTTCTACGTATATCAAGTGCATATCAGGATGTTCGGCTCCATCTCCTGCATAAAGATTAGCCAGTAGTTGTTCTATCATACCCGAAGAAATTTCATATTCAATATTTTCAGTAGGTGCAGTAGGTTGATGGGTAACGAATTTTGGTTCTAGATGAGGTGAATATACCCCTAACAAACCCCAAAGGATTGTTTTCCATAGTAACAAGTGACAATAAATTTCAGCACACTATATAAATGTTTCCTTACCAAATTCCACTTACCAAAGGCGCTTCACTCCCCGGCAACGGCACTAGAAAATAGCCTTGATGAATCACAAGTATATATGATCAATTGTAGCTCTTTTTGATAAGTAAGAGTGTCGAACCCAACGAGGAGCAGAAGGAAATGGCAAGTAGTTTTCAGTAAGGTAATGTCTGCAAGTGCTGAAACTATAAGTAGTGGAATAGTTTGATAGCAAGATAATTTGTAACGAGAAAGTAATGATAGTAGTAGCAAAAGTGCAGCAACATAGCCCAATCCTTTTGAGGCAAAGGAATGGCGAAAACGGTCTCTTATGATAAGCAAAGCATTCTTGAGGGTACACGGGAATTTCATCTAGTCACTTTCATCATGTTGGTTTAATTTGTGTTCAGTACTTTGATAATTTGATATGTGGGTGGATGGTGCTTAGGTGCTGCTGTTACTTGAACAAACCTCCTACTTGTGATTAACCCTCCCGCAAGCATCCGCAACTACGAGAAAAGTATTAAGAATAAATTCTAACCATGGCATTAAACTTTTGGATCCAATCGGTCCCTTACGAAATAGCGCATAAACTGGGGTTTAAGCTTCTGTCACTCTCGCAACCCATCATCTAATTGCTACTCCACAATGCATTACCTTAGGCCCAAATATGGTGAAGTGTCATGTAGTCGACGTTCACATGACACCACTAAGGAAATCACAACATACATACTATCAAAATATCGAACACATATCAAATTCACATGATTACTTGCAACATGATTTCTCCCGTGACCTCAAGAACAAAGGTAACTACTCACAAATGATAAACATGCTCATGATCAGAGGAGTATTGAATAGCATATTGGATTTGAACAGATAGTCTTCCACCAAATAAACCATATAGTAATAAACTATAAGATGTAATCAACACTACTAGTCACCCACAAGCACCAATCTATAGTTCCGATAACAATATTGAACACAAGAGATGAACTAGGGTTTGAGAGGAGGTGGTGTTGTTGAAGATGTTGATGGAGATTGCCATCCCCAAGATGGGAGAGTTGTTGGTGATGATGATGACGATGATTTCCCCCTCCGAGAGGGAAGTTCCCCTGGCGGAATCGCTCTGCCGGAGCGAAAAAGTGCTCCTGCCCAAGTTCCGCCTCGAGACGGCGGCGCTCCGTCCCGAAAGTCTTCTCCGTAATTTTTCTAGGTCAAAACAACCTATATACCAGAAGATGGGCACCAGAGGTGGGCCTAGGTCAGCACAACCCACCAGGGCGCGCCTGGGGTCCCTGGTGCGCCCAGGTGGGTTTTGCCCCTCTGGTGGGCCCCCTCTGGTAGTTATTTGCTCCAATAATTCTTAAATATTTCATAAAAAATATCCATGAAGTTTTTGCTTGTTTGGAGTTTTGTAGAATAGATAGCCCGACGTAGCTTTTCTAGGTCCAGATTTCCAGCTGCCAGAATTCTCCCTCTTGGCTCCTCTTCTTTCGTTGAGTCATAGGACAATCGTACTATTAAGAGGGGTGTAGCGTTCGAAGCTTTGAATCTGATGCTAAACCCAAAACCTATGAAAGCTGTGAGAGAAATCTCTTTGTGCTCTGAGCAAATACTCTCCAGCAAGAGACTGTGATCTTCTTTGCTGTGAGAGATTTGACTCAGACCGAGGATTTAGCTGTAGCAACCCGGCATCGGACGGTTAAGTCTCTGTGCTTAAGTGTCATCCCTAGATCGGTATTGCTGACACACATAGTGCTCGAGGATTTATAACATAGTTCAATCACACACTTATTACATCAAATGTCACAAAAGAGAACTTATTACAATAATATGGCTGAATTCCATCTAAATACAATAACAGCAGAAGCTTCGAAGGTAGAAGAGTCCATCCAACTCCATGGCAAAACTGCGTGCATGACAACGACCTAGCGCACCTTACTCTTTGTCTGAAAATTCTACAACATAATACGTTGCAGCCTGTGTAGGTCAGCACATGGAATATGCTGGCAAGATAACACTATAGAGCAATGAACAAATAACAACTATCACTACATGCATATATGGCTGGTGGAGGCTCTACGGTTATCATTTGCGTAAAGCTATTTTTTCCCTACAACAAAGGAATATATTTTATTTAACTACCAAGTTGGTTGAAAATTTATTGAGAAGGTTCCTCCAACTCAATCCCAAAATAATAAGTATAACCCAACAAATTAATTAAGTAAAATGATGAGATCAAACCAATAATTCAAGTACCAGATACTCAAGATGTCCATAACCAGGGACACGGCTAACCATGATTAGTTTATACACTCCGCAGAGGTTTGCGCACTTTTCCCCACAAGACTCGATCTCTTCCGTTGGATTTCTCGCACAACGTGATGTTTGAGAAATGGATGACCGAGACACAGTCTTTCAGAAGCATTAACTCTTTACTCTGGGTAGACAGTACCACCTACATCCCCTACATCTGCTATCCTACCACTGAAAGAGGCCACACAACTTACTCAACTATGCCAGAGCCCATAATGGCTTGTGGATGCACACGGAAGTTTCTAGCATGAAAAATCTTGTGATCCCTTTGAGCCTGGGTGGCAAACCATAGGATGATCACACAGGTTCTCCGGGATATCCTAGGACAACACTGGATTGCTCCAGGTGCCCGCAACCATCCGCCCGATGTGTGTTAAAGTAGCCACCTTAAGTTTAACCATTAATTAATAATAACTCTCACGTCTGTCAGGGATCACTCAAACCAATCCACGTCTACTAGCATAGCATAGTAGTATAAGTATAACGTAGAACTCCCAGGGTTTGAATAAAAGTCAACAGGTTCCTACCTCATCAACTACTTCCCAATTACCCACATGTTGTCAAATCCTACTCAATGCAATGTTTGAGGGTTGAAACTAATGCATAAAACTGGGTAATAAGGGATATGATCAAAGTGTTACTTGCCTTGCTGACGATCGGAAAACCCTAGTGATTCGTAGTAGCAAGCCCCGCACTCCGGAAACTCTATCGTGAAAAAATAATAGCATACATAAGAACTCAAGCATAAGATGCAAAGTTAAAACCCAAAAGAAAAGATCCAAACGAAAAGTTCAAGTGAAGAGCTTCGATTTGCAAAAAGAATCAATCGAATCGGAGCTATGAAACTCAAACTATGATCAAAAGAAGTCCGAAATCAAATCTTCTTGAAACCAAATTTTAAACTTTCAAAATCATATTCAAGTTTCTTATCTGGAAAGATGGGAAGAAGACGAAGATTTTGGCGTTGGTTTCACTGGATTTGGACAAACGAGAAAAAAGTAGCGGAGGTTTGAAGTTCAGGGACTAATCTGTAAGAAAAGTTATTACAGATAGGTCCCTAGCCGAAAATAAAACTAAAAAGAAAAAAACTCTCTCAGACAAACGTCCGCTAACAGAGGCTAACGAACGATATCGTTCGATACAAGAAACTAACGGGTGAATGTTCGCTAAAAAGCAAACTCTAAATATAAAACCGATCTAATGAAATAAACCAAAATAATAAAAAACCGACAAGATAATCGACTAACCGGGATGGTTTTTACCTGTTAAACGGCTTCGACCAGCGGCGGTCAGCAGCGAGCAGGGGGCGTCTTCGGCGAGCGGGCGAGGCAGCGGCGGCGGCTACGCGACGCGGGCGGCGGCTTGCGGCGGCGGCGCTGGTGACGGTGGGGCGGGATGAGATAGAGGTTGAGGTGGGGGCACGATTTATAAGGAGGGGAGGGGGAAGTCCGACTTGCGGCAGGGGCAAGCGGCGGCGGCGGCTCCGACCCGGACTCCGCCGGGAGTCCGGCGCGAGCACGGGGACGAGGCGCGGCGCGCTGGGCTGGCCTAGAAACCTTTTTTTATAAAAAATAAATTTTGCCGTGAACAAAAATCCTAATAAAATATAAAAAACCTAAAAATATTCCAGAAACAATTTTCCTCGTCCAAACCTAATATTTGGGACAAGATGAACATTTTTCTGGACTAAAATGAAATTTTCAAAAATTCATGTTTTCTCTAATTCAAATAAAATAGTAGATAAAATGCAAATAATAATAAAAATTTGATTTTAGAAATTTCTTCTCCAATATTTCTCTTTTGTTGAAGAAATCATATTATCTTCTCTCATTTATTTTTATTGTTGGAAATAATTGGAGAGAAAATATTAAAATCAAATTGATCCTCTTTTCAAATTTGAAGATAAATTCAAATATGAAAATTTGTGAAACCTCCAACTCTCTCCTTGGGTCCTTGAGTTGCTTAAGATTTCTTGGATCAGAACCAAATGCAAATAAAAAATATGATATGCATAGGATGATCTATGTATAACATCCAAATTGAAAATTGGGATGTTACAAACCTACTCCCCATAAGATGAATATCGCCCTCCAGATTCGGGTTGGCTAGAAAATAGGTGTGGGTGGTCTTTCCGTAGGTCTTCCTCTCGCTCCCAGGTGGCTTCCTCCTCGGTATGGTGGCTCCACTGAAATTTGCAAAACTTGATAACCTTGCTGCGTGTAACTCGGCTGGCAAACACGAGAATCTTGACGGGTTTCTCATCGTAGGTTAGGTCACTCTCCAACTGAATTGCTTCCAGGCGCACCGTATCTCTCAAAGGAATATCGGCCATCTCGGAATGGCACTTCTTCAACTGGGAAACGTGAAACACATCATGAACTCCTGACAAACCTTCGGGTAATTCCAACTTGTAGGCCACTTCTCCCATACGTTCCAAAACTCGATATGGTCCTACAAATCTTGGGGCTAACTTTCCTTTAACTCCAAATCATTTGACACCTCGCAGTGGTGACACAAAAATATATGCCCTGTCTCTGATTTCATAGACTACCTCTTTGCGTTTAGTGTCAGTATAACTTTTCTTCCTGGACTGAGCCTTCTCTTCAGATTCTTTGATTAAATCTGGCCTGAACAACTGACAGTCTCCAACTTCATCCCACATCAATGGTGTCCTGCACCTCCTTCCATACAAAGATTTGAAAGGGGCCATCTTCAAACTAGCCTGATAGCTGTTGTTGTTAGAGAACTCTGTGCAAGGCAAATTATCATCCCAACAAGATCCATAATCTAGCGCACAAGCCCTCAACATGTCTTCCAGAATCTGATTGACTCTCTCGTTATGTCCATCTGTCTGCGGATGAAAGGTTGTACTGAACTCTAACCTTGTACCCAAAGTCTGGTGTCAATGATTCCAAAACTTCGAGGTAAACTGTGTTCCTCGATCTGATACAATGGTCCTCGGAACTCCATGCAGACATACGATCCTGGTCATATATATCATGGCCAACTTCGCACTCATATAGGTGGTCTTCATGGGAATAAAGTGAGCCACTTTGGTCAAGCGATCTACTACTACCCAGATAGAGTCATATCCTGATCGAGTCGTGGGTAATCCGGTGATAAGCTGTAGTAACCCTGCTGATTTCTGGTGTGCCGCCTTAACTCTTTGACATACATGACATACTGCTACATACTCGGCAATATCCTTCTTCATACCGGTCCACCAGAAACGCTCCATCAAATCCAAATACATCTTAGTGTTTCCGGGGTGAATCGAGTATGGTGAGTCATGAGCTTATTGAAGTATTAACTACCCGATCTCTGGGTCATTGGGCACATAAATACGGTCCTCAAACCATAGAGCTTCATGTTCGTCCTCACGAAAACCCTTGGCTTTTCCTTTAGTCATTGTTTCCTTTATTTCTGCAATCTCCTTATCAGTTTTCTGGGCTTCTTGAATCTTTCCCAATAACGTGGACTGAACCTCCAATGCTGCAACAAAACCTCTCGGAACTATCTCCAAACGAAGTTCCTTGAGATCGTCAACTAACTCCTACGGTAATCCTCCGGTTACGAGAGTGTTGACATAACTCTTGTGGCTCAAAGTGTTGGCTACAAAATTGGCCTTTCCTGGATGATAATGTAGCTTCATGTCATAATCCTTTATGAGCTCCAACCATCTCCTCTGCCTAACATTCAACTCCTTCTGTGTGAAAATATACTTCAAACTCTTATGGTCTGTGTATACATTACAATGGTTTCCAATAAGAAAATGTCTCCAGATCTTGAGCGCATGCACTACGGCTGCTAACTCCAAATCATGTGTGGCATAATTCAACTCATGAGGTCGAAGTTGACGTGAGGCATATGAAACAACTCTTATGTCCTTCATAAGTACACCTCCAAGTACCAGGCGAGAAGTGTCGCAATAAACTTGGAAATCCTTGCGTATATCGGGAAGAATTAGCACTGGGGCGGTAACCAAACGTTTCTTCAATTCCTGAATACTGGCCTCACATTCCTCGGTCCATTTGAATTTGGTGTCATTCTTCAACAACTCTGTCATGGGCTTTGCAATCTTGGAAAAATTCTCAATGAACCTCCTATAGTATCCTGCGAGTCCAAGAAAATTGCGGATCTCTCCAGCTGAGGTGGGTGCCAGCCACTCAGTGACAGACTGGACCTTGGTAGGGTCGACTGCTATACCTTCTCCTGATATAACATGCCCAAGAAATCCAACTTCCTTCAACCAAACTCACATTTGCCGAACTTGGCGTAAAGCTAATGCTCCCTGAGCTTCTCGAGAACTAAGCGCAAATGTTCCTTGTGTTCTTCTTTGTTCTTCGAGTACACCAATATGCCATCAATGAACACCACAACAAACTTATCCAAGAACTCCATGGACACCTTATTCATCATGCTAATAAAATAGGTAGGGGCGTTAGTCAATCCAAAAGACATGACTGTGTACTCATATAGCCCATATCTTGTGGTAAAGGCTGTCTTGGGTATATCATGTTCTCGGATCTTCAGCTGGTGGTACCCTGATTGAAGATTGATCTTGGAGAATACTTTAGCTCCCTGCAGCTGGTCGAACAAATCATTGATCATCAGTAGTGGGTACTTGTTCTTGATCATCACCTCATTCAATGCACGATAATCAACAACCATTCTCAAAGATCCTTCCTTCTTCTCAACTAAGAGCACTAGGGCTCCCCACGGTGATGAACTTGGTCGAATATAACCTTTCTCCAATAACTCCTTAATCTGTTTCTTAATTTCCTCCAGATCATTCGCGGGCATCCGATACGGTCTCTTTGATATTGGTCTGGTGCCAGGCAATAACTCTATCAAAAATTCTATGTCTTGATCTGGTGGCATGCCTAGTAATTCCTCTAGAAATACACCAGGGTAATCCTTCACAAGTGGCACTTCCTCCTGAACAACTCCCGAGAGGGAATTTACTTGAGTCCTCCTTGGCACATGCCTAGATACATACTTGATCCTCTTTCCCTCAGGGGTGGTGAGTAGTATCGACTTACTATCACAGTCGATGTTTCCTCCATACTTCGATAGCAAATCCATGCCTAGTATTATATCCAATCCTTGTGACTCCAAAATTACTAGGTCTGAGGGGAAAACATGGCTACCAATGGTTAATGGTAACTGATCACACCATCGGCTGGCCATATACTCTGCTCCTGGCGAGCTTACTAACATGGTTGACCTAAGGGCTAAGGCTGGCAACTTAAACTTGTCCACCAATCCCCTTGATATGTATGAATGCGATGCACCGGTGTCAAAAAGAACGAGAGCAGTAAATGACTTAATAAAAAACTTACCAATAATTGCGTCAGGCTGCTCTTCAACTTCCTCCACGTTGATGTGGTTCACCTGACCTCCAGTGAAAGCGTTTGTCTTCTTCCCTGAGCTTCCATTGCCATTTCCATTCTTTTCTTCAAGACACTCGGTGGCGTAGTGTCCAGTCTTCCCGCACTTGAAACAAGTAATGTGACTTAGATCCTTCTTGGCGGGTGTAGTGGGGTTGAAACGGTTCTAACCGTTGTTTCCTCCATTCCCATTACCATTCTTGGGGCCATTGTGGTTATGTGAACTCCCTCCATTGTGGGTATGGCCTCCATGATTATGATGGGTATGTCCTCCCAAGTTTGGAGAAAAACGAGGCTTCTGCTGAGCTCCAGAGTTGTACATCCCCTGTCCATACTTCCTTTTGCGGCTCTCTATCTGTTGTTGCTTGCCTTCAATCATGAGGGCCCTATCAACCAACTCCTGGTAGTTGGCAAATGTTGCCACCATTAACTGCATACTCAGCTCGTCATTCAGCCCTTCCATAAACTTCTCCTGCTTCGCAGCATCTATGGCCACATCATTTGGGGCATAGCAAGCTAACTTACTGAACTCATCCACGTACTCCCCCATAATACGATTTCCCTGGCGTAAGTTGGGAAACTCACACTTCTTCATGCTCATAGCTCTGGTTGAGACGTGTGTAGTGCAGAATGCTTGCTAGAACTGATCCCAAGTGACATTGTCTATGGGGAAAGTGGTCGTGTAATTCTCCCACCATGAGGTTGCGGGTCCATCCAGTTGATGTGCGGCAAAGTGCACCTTCTCAGCATCTGTGCAACCTGCGGTGGTCAGCTCCCTTCCCATCTTGCGGAGCCAATCATCATCCACAATCGACTCGGTGTTACTAGAGAACACCGGTGGATTCAACCTTAGGAAACGGGCTAAGTTGTCAATTGGAGGTGGTGGCGGTGGGCTGTTGTTGTTGCCTTGGTTCTGGACTAGCAACTTCATCAAGGCATTCTGCTGTTGGATCAACTGAGTGAGCTCCAGTGGGAAGAAAAATTGGGGGTCACGTCTCGGAGGCATCTGATAGGTTTAGAGGGGTGAGAACAGAATAGAGTGAGGTCTAAATGGAAATCACTACCCGTATGCACATGAGACAAACACATTCATTTCACACCACTCAATTCAAACAAGATCATAAAATCGATCTAAACTACTGTTACAAAATGCTCAGACTATTACTATATACATGGGAGATTACTACTGATAATATGGTGGTCGACTATAAATTTTGATCGGTGGATGACTCCATGATATCTGCTCCAGCTTCGTCTTCATAATCATCATCACTATCGGGGTCAGAGTCGGTGTCGTCAATTATGATGTAGTCTTTAGGATGGTTGTCCTCCGCTGGTTCGGATCTCCCATGAATATTCCTAGCTTCTTCTTCAGGTCTTCATTCTTCACCAACAGTACTGTTATTTCCTCGTCATATCCATCACGTGTAGACCTGAGTTCCTGTTCTAGCTCCATGTTCCTGGTCATCACTTTCTTCATGTCTATCATGCTGGCGCACATCTGGTTCTCCTGACGACGAATGTGCTGATTTAACTCCTGGATGTAGGCTGCAATGGATCTATCCTTCCAGGTGCAAATCATTTCCCATTTCTTGTCTCGACATCCACATATCTGGTAGATGGTGTCCTTAAGATCATTGTGGTATACCTCGCCTATGCATCCAATGGCGATGTGGGCGGCCATGCTCTTTCCTAGACTCCAGGTTGGTGCATCAAAGGAAAACTCTATGGGCTCGGTAACTGGCGTGAATGTCCTTCCTGGAACATAAACTCGAATTATCCAGCGCTCTTCTTCAGGAAAAGTGGCGGTGTAGGTCCCGGTGTAGCTTGGTATTCCGATGCTCAGGTACCTAGTGACTTCCTTCAAGTGTCGTCCAAAAGGTGTCTCTTCATCCGGTTGAGTGAACTTGTTCCTCGGGTCCGCCATCTATACAGTAGAAAATGGAGAGGAGCCAAAAATGAGTAGAGAAGAGTGTCCTATGGCTTATCCTAGTGGTCGCGTCCGACAGTCAGCGTGGGCTCTGATACCATCTTGTAACGACCCGACCATAGATGTTCAAGTCTTTGTGCTTAAGTGTCATCCTGGATCGGTATTGCTAACACACACAATACTCGAGGATTTATAATAGAGTTCAATCACACATTTATTACATCGAATGTCTCAAAAGAGAACTTATTAGAATAATATGGCTAAAGGCCATCAAAATACGATAACAGCGGAAGCTTCGAAGGTAGAAGAGTCCATCCAACTCCATGGGAAAACTGAGTGCATGACAACGACCTAGCACACCTTACTCTTCGTTTGAAAATTCTGCAACATAATACGTTGCAGCCTGTGTAGACCAGCACATGGAATATGCTGGCAAGATAACACTATAGAGCAATGAACAAATAACAACTATCACTACATGCATATATGGCTGGTGGAGGCTCTACGGTTATCATTTGCATAAAGCTAATTTTTCCCTACAACAAAGGAATATATTTTATTTAACTACCAACTTGGTTGAAAATCTATTGAGAAGGTTCCTCCAACTCAATCCCAAAATAATAATTATAACCCAACAAATTAATTAAGTAAAGTGATGAGATCAAACCAATAATTCAAGTACCAGATACTCAAGATGTCCATAACCGGGGACACGGCTAACCATGATTACTTTATACACTCTACAGAGGTTTGCGCACTTTTCCCCAGAAGACTCGATCTCCTCCGTTGGATTTCTCGCACTACGTGATGTTTGAGAAATGGATGACCGAGACACGGTCTTTCAGAAGCATTAACTCTTTACTCTGGGTAGACAGTACCACCTACATCCCCTACATTTGCTAACCTACCACTGAAAGAGGTCACACAACTTACTCAACTATGCCAGAGCCCATAATGGATTGTGGCTGCACACGGAAGTTTCTAGCATGAAAAATCTTATGATCCCTTTGATCCTGGGTGGCAAACCATAGGATGATCACACGGGTTCTTCGGGATATCCTAGGACAACACTAAATTGCTCCAGGTGCCCGCAACCAATCCGCCCAGATGTGTATTAAAGTAGCCACCTTAAGTTTAACCATCAATTAGTAATAACTATCACATCTGTCAGGGATCACTCAAACCAATCCACGTCTACTAGCATAGCATAGCAGTATAAGCATGGTCCAGCTCCAGCTCTCTCCTTGGGTCCTTGAGATTCTTAAGATTTCTAGGATCACAACCAAATTCAAATAAAAAAACATGATATGCATAGGATGATCTTTGTATAACATCCAAATTGAAAATTGGGATGTTACATTAGCATTACTTGTTCCTCAAGTAATGTTACTGTTGCTCCAAAAATCTGACCGTTGTGAACGTGTCGGTTGGCCATTGGCTGGACCTCGTGTCCAAAATGGTCATTTCCCATCTAAGAAGGTTGTGGCTATAAATAGCCACCCTGCGCCGGCTTTATCCGACGGTTGCTTCGTTTGATTCTGAGAAGATTGTTGAGCAACCTATTCTCCGAGCGATTTGAGTTTAAAATCCACCGAGAGAAACACCCAAGAGCTGAAGAATTAGATAGTGGTTTAGCATCACTGGAATTTAAGTTTAGTATGCTTCGCCTATTACTCTTGAGAGCTACAAACTCTCTAGATGGTTAGGTGTCAATTTCTTCAGAGACCAAGAGTGATTGTGGTTCTTGAAGAAGTCTGTAAAGGTTCGGAGATCGCCTTCAAGTATCTACCACGAGTGATCGTCATCGGTTGACGAATCGATTGTCGAGGAGAATAGGGTGAAGAGAGTTTATCTTTCGTGTTAAGTCATAGCCCCTCCAGCCAGATGTAGTCCTTGTGCAGAAGGACGAACTGGTCGAACAAATACCTTGTCGCCATCGAGCATCTTCGGTTACCTCTGTCATTTATGTTTAGCTTTGATGCATTTTATTCATGTGATTTACTTCGATGCATGTTTTACTTTTCATTCAGTACTCTACTGTAGTTCACCATAATTGTTTTTCATTCATTCCGCTACTAGGTTCTGAGAGATTTACGTTTTCCGAAGAAAATTTAAAATTCCCATTCACCCCCTCTGGTAAACATACTTCGTTCCACAGGTAGAAAATCACTAAAATTATTATTTAACATTGCATACTAAATGCCTCTACATATTTAATACTCCTATCCTAAAATAGAATCATTAGACCAGTAAATAGATGCAAACATAACAGCAATCTGTCAAAATAGGACAGTCTGTAAAGAATGCAAGAAGATTCATACTTATCTAACTCCAAAAATTCTGAAAAATTACCACACTGTAGAAAATTTGTTGATTATTTTTTATAAAAATTTGAAGATTTTATCATGTTCTGACATTTCACAAATATTCAAAACATAACAACAAACTTTCTGTTTTCAAACATCAACATATAGACTTGAAAAATAAGCATGGTAAAGGCTATACTTGACAGTTTTATTGAAATAAAAGATGAGAACATTACTCCAAATAACATAAAGCAATTCAAAATAAAATAAAATGACGCTCCTAACAAAACTCATATCATGTGATGAATAAAATATAGCTCCAAGTGAGGTTACCGATAATGTGGGAGACGAAAGAGGGGATGCCTTCCAGGGCATCCCCAAGCTTAGTTGCTTGGGTATTCCTTGAATATTACCTTGGGGTGCCTTGGGCATCCCCGGGCTTAGGGTCTTTTCACTCCTTATTCTCCTCATGTCTATATCTCACCCAAAACATGAAAACATCAATCACACAAAACTCAACAGAACTTCGTGAGATAGGTTAGTATGATAAAGAGAAAATCATTCAGTTGGGTACTGTCAAAGACAACATTCATAATTTTTCTCACACAATACCTATTGTAACCTATCATTTCTATAATTTATATTGACCAATATAAGCCATAGAAACTAGGAAGCAAGCAAACTATGCATTGAAAATAGAATCTATTAAAAACAGAACAGTTTGTAAAGATCTGGACAATGATCATACTTCTGTAAACCCAAAAAATCTGAAAAATCAGGACAATGTAGGCAATTTGTATATAAATCATGTGTAAAAAATTCACAATTTTATCGCATTTCAGTGAATTTAAAAAATTATGTTACTGGAAGTAAAAGTTTTTGTTTTTGCACATAGAAGTTAACTATCATCCACACTACCCCAAAGGCTTTACTTGGCACTTTATTGAAACAAAAGCTATAAAACATGATTACTACAGTAGCTTAATCATGTGAGCACACAAAAACAGTAGGTATAAATATTGGGTTGTCTCCAAACAAGCGATTTCCTTTAATGCCTTTTAGTTAGGCATGATGATTCTAATGATGCTCACATAAAAGTAGAGAATTGAAGCATAGCGGGAGCATCATGAATCACATGGAAAGAACATTTAAGTCTAACACACTTCCTATGCTTAGGAATTTTGTGAGCAAACAATTTACGGGAACAAGAATCAACTAGCATAGGAAGGCAAAACAAGCATGACTTCAAAACTTTCAACACATAGAGAGGAAACTTGATATTATTGCAATATGTAAAAGCATATATTCCTCTCTCATAATAATTTTCAGTAGCATCATGAATGAACTAAATAATATAACTATCACATAAAGCATTCCATTAATGACCTACGAGCATAGAATATTTACTACTCTCCACATAAGCAAATTTATTTTCATTCATAATAGTGGGAGAAAACTCAACAAAATAACTATCATGAAAATTATGATTGGCACTATCATTATTCTTATAGCATACATATCATCACAATAATCATAATATATAGCAACTTTTTATCATAGTCAGTTGAAACCTCTTCCAAAATAGTGAATTCATCATCAAATAAAGTAATGACCTCACCAAATCCATATTTATCAATATTGTAATTAGATTCAACACCCTCCAAAATTGTGGGATCATTACCTAAAGTTGACACTCTTCCAAACCCAATTTCATCAATATAATCATAATAAATAGGAGGCATGATATCATCATAATAAAAATTCTCATCAAAACTTGGGGGATTAACAATATCATCTTCATCAAACATAGCATCCCCAAGCTTATGGCTTCCCATATCATTAGCATCATGTATATTCAAAGAATTCTTACTAACAACATTGCAATCATGCTCATCATTCAAAAGATTTTATGCCAAACATTTTATTGAATTCTTCTTCTATCAATTGAGCACAATCTTCCTCACCATCATTTTCAAGAAAGACATTATAAAGATGAATAATATGAGGCAACCTCAATTCTATTTTTTGTAGTTTTCTTTTATAGACTAAACTAGTGATAAAACAAGAAACTAAAAGATTCAGTTGCAAGATCTAAAGATATACCTTCAAGCACTCACCTCCCTGGCAATGGCGCCAGAAAAGTGCTTAATGTCTAGTACACAATTTATTCTTGTAGACTTGTGTTGGGCCTCCAAGCGCAGAGTTTTGTAGGACAGTAGCAATTTTCCCTCAAGTGTATGACCTAAGGTTTATCAATCTGTGGGATGCGTAGGATGAAGATGGTATTTCTCAAACAACCCTGCAACCAAATAACAAGAGCCTCTTGTGTCCCCAACACACCCAATACAATGGTAAATTGTATAGGTGCACTAGTTCGACGAAGAGATGGTGATACAAGTGTAATATGGATAGTAGATATGGGTTTTTGTAATCTGAAAATATAAAAACAGCAAGGTAGCAAGTACCAAAAGTGAGCAAAAACGGTATTGCAATGCTTGAAACAAGGCCTAGGATAGTGCAGAATCTCTCAACAATGCTAACATGATTAAATCATATGGCAATCCCTCAACGTGCAACAAAGAATCACTCCAAAGTTTCTATCGGAAAATGTAGGACAAAAACATGCATCGACCCCTATGCATAGATTACCCCAATGTCACCTCGGGAATCCACGAGTTGAGTGCCAAAACATACATCAAGTGAATCAATATAATACCACATTGTCACCACGAGTATCCATATGCAAGGCATGCATCAAGTGTTCTCAAATCCAATATTCAATCCAACGTAACGAAACCTCAAGGAACAAGACTCAATTCATCACAAGAAGGTAGAGAGGGAAGAACACCATAAGATCCAAATATATTAACAAAGCTCACGGTACATCAATATCATGCCAAATCAAGAACATGGGAGAGGGAGATCAAACACATAGCTACTAGTACATACCCTCAGCCCCGAGGGTGAACTACTCCCTCCTCATCATGGTGGCCGTCGGGAGGATGAAGATGGCCTTCGGTGATGATTTCCCCCTCTGGTAGGGTGCTGGAACGGGGTCCCGATTGGTTCTTCATGGCTACAGACGCTTGCCATGGAAGAACTTCTCATCTAGGGTTCTTTCTGGGGTTTTGGGTATTTATATGAATTTTTGGCATCGGTCTCATGTCAAGGGGGTGCTCGAGGGGCCCACAAGCTCGGGAGGTGTAATGACCCACAAGTATAGGTGATCGATCATAGTCCTTTCGATAAGTAAGGTGTCGAACCCAACGAGGAGCAGAAGGAAATGATAAGCGGTTTTCAGCAAGGTATTCTCTGCAAGCACTGAAATTATTGGTAACAGATAGTTGTGTGATAAGATAATTCATAACGGGTAATGAGGGAGTCCTGGATTAGGGGGTCTCCGGACAGCCGAACTATATCCTTTGGTCGGACTGTTGGACTATGAAGATACAAGATTGAAGACTTCGTCCCGTGTCCAGATGGGACTCTACTTGGCGTGGAAGGCAAGCTAGGCAATACGGATATGTATATCTCCTCCTTTGTAACCGACCTTGTGTAACCCTAGCCCCCTCCGGTGTCTACATAAACCGGAGGGTTTAGGTCCGTAGGACAACATACAATCATACCATAGGCTAGCTTCTAGGGTTTAGCCTCTCCGAGCTCATGGTAGATCAACTCTTGTACTACTCATATTATCAAGAATAATCAAGCAGGACGTAGGGTTTTACCTCCATCAAGAGGGCCCGAACCTGGGTAAAACATCGTGCCCCCTGCCTCCTATTACCATCTGCCTTAGTCGCACAGTTCGGGACCCCCTACCCGAGATCCGCCGGTTTTGACATCGACATTGGTTCTTTCATTGAGAGTTCCTCTGTGTCGTTGCCGTTAGGCTTGATGGCTCCTTCGATCATCGATAGCGATGCAGTCCAGGGTGAGACTTTTCTCCCCAGACAGATCTTTGTATTCGGCGGCTTCGCACTGCGGGCCAACTCGCTTGGCCATCTGGAGCAGATCGAGAGTTACGCCCCTGGCCATCAGGTCAGGTTTGGAAGCTTAAACTACACGGCCGATATCCGCGGAGACTTGATCTTCGACGGATTCGAGCCCCTGCCTAGTGCGCCACACGGCCATGATGATCATGATCTAGCTCTGCCATCGAATAGTGTCTAGGAGATCGCGCTGGCAACCGCTCTGACCCCCAATTCGGAGCCAGCTGCGCCTTCCATGGGCGGGTGGATAGACCCCGCCACGGAGGCCGCACTCTCATCGGTGATCGAGCCATGTATCGACCTTACCCTTCATGAGAGCCGTGACGCCGAACTACCGGATTCCTCCCCGGCCACGGACTCCCAACCGCCTGCGCCCATGCCTATCGAATCCGATTGGGCGCCGATCATGGAGTTTACCTCCACGGATATCTTTCAGCACTCGCCCTTCGGGGACATACTGAACTCATTAAGGTCTCTCTCCTTGTCAGGAGAGTCCTGGCCGAACTATGTCCGGTAGGATTGGGATGCGGATGACGAAGAAATTCGCCGCCCACCCACCACCCACTTAGTAGCCACTATCGACGACTTAACCGACATGCTCGACTTTGACTCCGAAGACATCGACGGCATGGACGACGATGCGGGAGGCGAAAAGGAACCACTGCCCACCGGGCACTGGACAACCACCTCATCATATGATATATACATGGTGGACACACCCAAAGAAGGCAATGGCGATGAGACAGTGGAGGATGACCCCTCCAAAAAGCAACCCAAGCGCCGGCGTCAGCGGCGCCGCTCTAAGTCTCGCCAAAGCAAAAGCGGTGACCCCAGCACAGGAGATAATAGCACTCCGGACAGTGCCAAAGACGACAACAATCCCCTCCAGCAAGATTTAGGGCAGGAGGATGGAGAAGCCAGCCCTCCAGAGAGAGCGGAAGATGGAGAGGCGGAGGATGATAATTACATGCCTCCCTCCGAAGACGAGGCAAGCCTTGACGATGACGAATTCGTCATGCCTGAGGATCCCGTCGAACAAGAGCGCTTCAAGCGCCGGCTTATAGCCACGGCAATAGCCTTAAGAAAAAGCAACAGCAGCTTCAAGCTGATCAAGATTTGCTAGCTGACAGATGGACTGAAGTCCTTGTGGCCGAGGAATATAAACTCGAACGCCCCTCCAAAAGTTACCTGTAGCGACCAGACCTCAAACAGTCTGATCTCTGTGCTCCGGTTTCATCCCTGGATCAGTAATGCTGACACCACACAGTACTCGGAGGATTTATAACAGAGTAGCAATCACACACTTATTACATCGAGTGTCTCAAAAGAGAGCTTATTACAATAAGTATGGCTTAAGGCCATCTAATAACGATAACAGCAGAAGGCTTGGAAGATAAGTGAGTCCATCAACTCCAACGGCATCACTGAGTATAGAACCACGACCTAAAAACTCCTTAATCAGCGTCTGAAAAGTCTGCAACATTAACGTTGGAGCCCGAAACGGGTCAGCACATGGAATATGCTGGCAATGTAACACATAGAGAGTAATGGAATGAAACGGCTATACTATATGCATATTTGGCTGGTGGAAAGCTCTATGGTTACAGTTTTGCGAAAGCCAATTTTTCCCTACTTCAATGGAATAAAATTTAATTACTATCATGGTGGTTGTTAAACATTGAGAATGGTTGACAGCATTCTCAATCCCAATTAAAAATCATCATTAAACATAACCCATCAAAATTAATTTAGAGTAACATGTTGAGATTCACATGATAATCCAAGTACTAGATACTCAAGATGTCCATAACCGGGGACACGGCTAACCATGATTAGTTTATTACACTCTGCAGAGGTTTGCGCACTTTTCCCCACAAGACTCGATCGCCTCCGTTTAGTTTCTCGCACTACATGGTGTTTGAGAAGACAGATGACCGAGACATAGTCTTTCAGAAGCGCTAGCACCTTACGATCAGGTAGACCGTACCACCTACATCCCCTACATCTGCTAGTCTACCACTGTAAGAGTTAGCACAACTTAGTCAACTATGCTAGAGCCCATAATAGCTTGTGGCTGCACACGGAAGTTTCTAGTATGAATAGTCTCATGATCCCTTTGAGCCTGGGTGGCGGTCCAAAAGAAAACAGGCAAGTCCTGGAATACCCAGGTGCCTCAATCCACCCAGATGTGTGTTTAAGTTGCCACCTTAGATAAACCATTAATTAACAATCTCACATCTATCATGGATTTCACTCACCCAATCCACGTCTACTAGCATAGCATGGCATAATAAGCAAACGTAGAAGTAACTCCCAAAGGTTTAATAATAAACAGGTAATAGGTACTACCTCATCTACTTCCCATCCCACAATTTAATTAGATCCTAATCATGCAATGTGTGAGGATTGATCTAATGCAATAAAACTGGGTAGTAGAAAAGGTATGATCAAAGTGTTACTTGCCTTGCTGATGATCCGTGAAACCTAATGATTCGAAGTAACAGGCGGCGCACTCCGGGTATTCTATCGCAGACAAACAAACAAGCTTACAATAAGTACTCATCTAATGCACAGGTAAAACTCAAATAAGAGATCTAACCAGAAGGTTCAACTTAAGAACTCCGGTTGGCAAAAAGAATCAAATCGAACGAAGCAACGAAAGTCAAACGGCGAAAGAAAACAACTTCGTTCTAGTAATCTGGATCTAGGGCAAATTTTACAGTAGCAAAAAATTATTTAAGTTGGTTAAAAGGATAGAGGGTTTCGAGACGAATCCCTAGGCGCTTGAATCGCGTGATTCCGATAAACGAGCGAAAAGTTAAACTAAAACGAAAATTGGATCAGGAATCGCGATCAGAAAAATCACAGATTTAATCCAAGAAAAAGAAAAACGACGAACACCGAATTTTTTTCTCTTTTTTTGGCACGGAAAACGAGGCGCAACGAACCTCGGGCGGCGGAATCGTCAGCGGTGGCGGTGGCTCCGGCGGCGTGCGCGGATCGAGGCG
This sequence comes from Triticum urartu, assembly GCF_003073215.2. Taxonomy (NCBI): domain Eukaryota; kingdom Viridiplantae; phylum Streptophyta; class Magnoliopsida; order Poales; family Poaceae; genus Triticum; species Triticum urartu. The sequence continues at coordinate 267,289,179 of NC_053025.1, read as the reverse complement.
GGGCTGAAGGGCTGGGGCGGCTCGGGGCGGCGCTATTTAAAGGCTGCCCCCGGGCGGTGTCCCGCTCGGGTACGGCCCGAAGTCGGTTCATTTTTTTTTAATTATTCCGCTCGGAAGAAAAATAAAAAGAAATACTAAACGGACTCCAAAAATTTCGAAATAAATTTTCACGGGCTTCTAAAATCAAGCCGCAAAAGGTGAACATTTATTTGGGCCCTAAATGCAATTTTGAAAAACACACATTTTTCCTAAATTCAAATAAAACACCGAAAAACTCCGAAATAAAATATTATTTGATTTTTTATTAAATCCTTAATATTTCTTTATTTTGGGAAAGTCATTTTATTCCCTCTCTCATATTTTTGTAGTAGAAATAATTGATGATAAAATAAATAAAATCAAATGATCCTATTCTCAAAATTTGAGAGAACTCAAATATGAAAATAACGAAATCCCCAACTCTCTCCGTGGGTCATTGAGTTGTGTAGAATTTCTAGGATCAACCAAAATGCAAAATAAAATATGATATGCATGATGATCTAATGTATAACATTCCAAATTGAAAATTTGGGATGTTACAAACCTACCCCCCTTAAGATGAATCTCGCCCTCAAGATTCGGGTTGGCTAGAAAATAGGTGAGGGTGGTCTTTGAGCAAATCTTCCTCTCGCTCCCAGGTGGCCTCATCCTCCGTGTGGTGGCTCCACTGAACTTTGCAAAACTTGATAACCTTGCTGCGAGTAACTCGGCTGGCAAACTCAAGAATCTTGACTGGTTTCTGCTCGTAGGTCAAATCGTTATCCAACTGAATAGTTTCCAAAGGCACTGTATCTCTCAATGGTATGTCAGCCATCTCCGCGTGACACTTCTTTAACTGAGAAACGTGTAACACATCATGAACTCCTGACAATCCTTTGGGCAATTCCAACTTGTAGGCCACTTCTCCCATACGCTCCAAAACTCGATATGGTCCAACAAATCATGGTGCTAACTTCCCTTTAACTCCAAAACGCTTTGTTCCCCGAAGTGGAGATACTCGAAGACAAGCTCTGTCTCCGACTTCGTAAACTGTCTCCTTGCATTTAGAATCCGCATAACTCTTCTGTCTGGACTGGGCTACCTTGAGCCTATCGCGAATCAACTTCACCTTCTGTTCAGACTCTTTAATCAAGTCAGGTCCAAACAACTGGCGGTCTCCAACTTCGTCCCATGACAACGGTGTCCTGCACCTCCTTATGTACAAGGCTTTGAAAGGGGCCATCTTTAAACTGGTTTGGTAACTGTTGTTGTAAGAGAAATCTGCATATGGCAAATTATCGTCCCAACTAGATCCGTAATCTAGCGCACAAGCTCTCAGCATATCCTCCAAAATCTGATTGACTCTCTCGGTCTGTCCATCTGTCTGTGGATGAAAAGCTGTACTGAATTCTAGCCTGGTTCCCAAAGTTTCGTGCAACTGCTTCCAGAACTTTGAGGTAAACTAGGTTCCTCTATTTGATATGATACTCCTTGGAACTCCATGCAAACATACGATCCTGGTCATGTATATCTTTGCTAACTTAGCACTGGTGTAAGTGGTCTTTACTGGGATGAAATGAGCTACTTTCGTCAATTGATCAACTACAACCCAAATCGAGTCATAGCCTGAACGAGTCCTGGGCAATCCCATGATAAAATCCATGCCTAGCTTATCCCACTTCCATTCGGGTATCGGCAATGGTTGTAACAATCCTGCTGGCTTCTGATGCTCTGCCTTTACTCTGACATACATCACAAACTGCTACATACTCCGCAATATCCTTCTTCATTCCGGTCCACCAGAAAATATCCTTCAAATCCAAATACATCTTGGTATTTCCTGGGTGAATCGAATACGGTGAGTCGTGTGCCTCTTGCAAAATCAACTTCCTGATCTCCGGGTCATTGGGCACGTAGACACGGTCTTCAAACCATAGGGTGTCGTGCTCATCCTCACGAAATCCTTTAGCTTTTCCTTTGCTCAGTTTCTCCTTTATAGCGGCAATCTCTTTGTCAGCTTTCTGAGCTTCTCTGATTCTATCCATCAAAGTTGACTGAATCTCCAATGCTGCTACATAGCCTCTCGGAACTATTTCCAAACATAGTTCACGAAGATTTTCTGCTAACTCCTTGGGTATTTCTCCTGTCATTAATGTATTGACATGGCTCTTACGGCTTAAAGCGTCTTCTACTACATTAGCCTTTCCAGGATGATAATGCAATTTCATATCATAATCCTTGATAAGCTCCAACCATCTCCTTTGTCTGAGATTTAACTCCTTCTGTGTGAAAATGTACTTCAAACTCTTATGATCCGTGTACACCTCACAATGATTTCCAATGAGGAAATGTCTCCATGTCTTCAATGCATGCACTACGGCTGCTAACTCCAAATCATGCGTAGCATAATTCAACTCATGAGGCTTCAGTTGTCTTGAGGCATATGAAACAACTCTCCCTTCCTGCATAAGCACTGCTCCAAGTCCTCGACGTGAAGCGTCGCAATACACCTCATAATCCTTGGTCTGGTCTAGCAAAATCAACACTGGTGAGGTAACCAAACGTTTCTTCAACTCCTGGAAACTAGCCTCACATTCCTCTGCCCATATGAACTTGGTATCTTTCTTCAACAACTCAGTCACAGGCTTCGCAATCTTTGAGAAATTCTCAATAAATCTCCAGTAGTATCCTGTGAGTCCAAGAAAACTCCGGATCTCTCCAACTGTTGTTGGGGTTTCCCACTTGGTCACGGTTTCAACTGTAGCGGGATCTACTGCTATACCTTCTCCAGATACAACGTGTCCGAGGAATCCTACTTCCTTCAACCAAAACTCACATTTGTTGAACTTGGCATATAGTTGATGTTCTCTGAGCTTTCCAAGTACCAAACGCAAATGCTCCTTATGTTCCTCTTCATTCTTCGAATAAACCAGGATATCATCAATGAACACTACGACGAACTTATCCAAAAACTCCATAAACACTTTGTTCATCATGTTCATAAAATAGGCAGGTGCATTAGTCAGACCAAATGACATAACGGTATACTCATACAGCCCATACCTGGTGGTAAAAGCTGTCTTCGGAATATCCTGTTCTCGAATCTTCAACTGGTGGTATCCTGATCGCAGATCGATATTGGAAAATACCTTAGCTCCTTGCAATCGATCAAACAGATCGTTGATCATTGGTAGCGGGTACTTGTTCTTGATCGTTACTTCATTCAATCCTTGATAATCAACAACCATCCTTAATGATCCATCCTTCTTCTCCACTAGAAGTACTGGCGATCCCCAAGGCAAAGAACTTGGGCGAATATATCCCTTATCCAGTAACTCTTTAATCTGCTTCTTAATTTCCACCAAATCCTTTGCTGGCATCCTATATGGTCTCTTTGATATTGGACCTGTGCCTGGCAATAGCTCAATCAAAAACTCAATATCTCTATCCGGTGGCATGCCTGGCAACTCCTTTGGAAATACATCAGGAAAATCCCTTACCACTGGTACTTCCTCCTGCACAACTCCTGTTAGGCAATTTACTTGAGTCCTCTTTGGCACATGCCGGGATACATACTTGATCCTTCTCCCTTCTGGGGTGGTAAGCAAAATTGTCTTACTAGCACACTCAATATTCCCTTCATACTTTGATAACCAATCCATGCCTAATATCACATCCAATCCTTGAGATTCCAATACTATTAGGTCTGAGGGAAAAACATAGTTACCAATCCTTAATGGTAACCGATCACACCATAGACTAGCCACATACTCTGCTCCGGGCGAGGTTACTAACATGGGTGACCTAAGGGCTTGGGTTGGTAGGTTATACTTATCCACAAATCCCCTTGAGATGTATGAATGCGATGCACCAGTATCAAAAAGAACGAGTGCAGTAACTGACTTAACCAAAAACTTACCTATTATTGCATCATGCTGAGCTTCAACCTCCTCCACGCTAACGTGGTTCACCTGTCCCCTGTTGAAAGGGTTCGGCTTCTTCCCAGGACTTCCATTGCTATTTCCATTTTGTAATTCAGGACATTCATTGGCATAATGTCCTGTCTTCGAACACTTAAAGCAAGTGACTTGGCTTAGGTCCTTCTTGGCTGGGGTTGATGGGTTGGTGCGGTTCTGGCCGTTGCTTCCTCCATTGCCATTACCATTCTTGGTGCCATTGTGATTGTGCGAGCTACCTCCTCCATGGGTATGCTGAAAATGCCCTCCCGGTCTAGGGGTAAAACGTGGCTTCTGCTGAGCTCCTGAATTATACTTTCCTTGTCCATACTTCCTCTTGCAATTCTCAATCTGCTGCTGCTTCCCTTCAATCATAAGAGCATGACCTACCAACTCCTGGTAGTTGTTGAAGGTGGCTACCATCAACTGCATGCTCAGCTCATCATTCAGTCCTTCCAGAAACTTCTCCTGCTTCGCTACATCCATAGTGACGTCATCTGGGGCATAACATGCTAGCTTACTAAATTCCTCCACATACTGGCCAACTATCCTTCCTCCTTGGCGCAAGTTGCGAAACTCATGCTTCTTCATGGCCATAGCTCCTGCTGAAACGTGTGCAGTACGAAAAGCCTGCTGAAACTGGTCCCATGTGACAGTGTCAACTGGGAAAGTGGCTGTGAAATTCTCCCACCATGATGCTGCTGGTCCTTCTAGCTGATGTGCGGCAAACTTCACCTTCTCCGCATCTGTGCATCCTGTTGTGGTCAACTCCCAAGCTGTCTTGCAGAGCCAATCATCTGCTACTATCGGCTCGGTGCTACTGGAAAACACCGGCGGATTTAGCCTAAGAAAACGGGCTAAGTGGTCAATAGGTGGTGGTGGTGGTGAGTTGTTGTTGTTGTTTCCCCTGATTCTGATTCTGGACTAGCAACTGCATCAATGTGTTCTGCTGCTG